>NC_046983.1:4168600-4213600 GCF_009769545.1 Cyclopterus lumpus | reverse complement strand
TTACCCATCTCTTTTTCCTTCCCGTGCATCCTAATGTTTTCCGAAGGACGAAAGAGAGAGAGAGGAAGAAGAAGGAATGGAAATAGGAAGTGTGGACAAAGAGGATTATGACAGAAGAGAAGTGAATCGTCAGCGTAACGTGACAAACAAATCGACTCAAGAGAGGAAATTTTTCCCAGAGAACGGTTGAGTCAAGGTTGGTTTTATTCAAGACGAGTCAGCACTTTGTATCACTTTGACCTTCGAGAAGAAGTCTCAACTCTGGATCTGAAACACCGACGAGTCCGAATCTCTTTCGTCTTCTTCGGACCATAAGACGGCATTCTTGGCCCGTTTGTGTATCGTCAGTTTTTGGGATTTTGTAATTATCGGAGAGTTGAATGGATCGCCATGAAACTGGGTATGAACGCCCACGGCGCCTGCAGGAGGACTCCTGGTTAATTTGGTGATCCTCTGACTTTTTTCTCTAGCGCCACCAGTAGGTCAAAAATGGGCATTGAAATCAAAAACTAGAAATTCCCTTCCAACAGACAACCTACAAAAATGATGCTTTGGTTTGGTTTTTACACATCGAGTAAAAAAACCATAGAATTAATCGTGCTTCGTGGTGTATTATGGTATTATGAGGTTAAAGTTTTAAATGTTGAAACGTTTGACTACAGACCTTTCCAAAATAAAAGCTACATTTTTTTTGAGAGATTTTGAAACTTGACCACGGTTTTCAACTTTAAGAGACTTCACCCCAACAAAACGTCCCGGTCTTGTATTTGGTGAGTGACCAGGACTCTGGCCTACATAGTACATGTTAGACTAAGTCTTGAATGAAGTGAGGCCTCTTTCAGTAAAAGCATCCACTACATGGCGATATGGTAGATGAGATCTGACAGTGTCCTTCCACAGCACGGGATGGTCTTTAATAGCTTTGAGTCTGCTGGTGGAGGCTGTTGGTTAATCTTCAAGAGTCCTAACCCCCCCCCCCCCCCCCACCCCCTCTGAGCTTGTGTGAAACCCACCCCATTTGGCCGCGGTCGTAAATATTTAATCCACTGCACCTCCATCTCTGACGAAGTGCTCCGAACACGCTCTCAAAGACGGAGTGACACTTTGAATAAAACAAACAGGAAAACAGAGAAATTGCTCTTTGTGTTCTGAATTTAGAAACGCACTGTTCTGGGGTTGGCTTTTTTTCCAGTTTTCTTTCTGTTCCCCCCCCCCCCCCCCCCCTTTCTTCCTGCGAGCACTCGGAGTGCCAATTTACAAAATGCAGTCGATTGCTCTTGTGCTGAGTCAAATAGATTTCAGCTCCGCACTCTGGCACTTAAGTGGCCCATCTTTAGCTTTCACTACCAGTCCAAGACGCCCATTTGGAACCATTTCACAGCGGCCATTTTGTGTCATCTCTGACAGACACTGGCTTCAGAGTCATTGTGTTTGACCTTTAGACGTTTTGAGTCTGTAAACAGGAAGTCGTTAGCTCAACTTTGAGTCACCAGTCTCAATTAGAACTTTCCATTAAGTTGAACTGAAAAAGCAACTGGGTTTGACGGACGATAAAAAGTAATACGTTAACGCTAGCAGTGCCTGTTATAAGTCAATGTTTAAGTCAGTGGTTAGAGGTTCAACTAAACTACATTCCATGTTACTCGGCCTATTTCCTGGAAAAGACAAGATTAATAAAGATTGGTCGGTTTTCTTCATAAGTCAACGGTAAAGCGTTCTATTGCCTAATAAAGTCAATATAAAAGGTAAAAATGGTGTTTCAATTCAATGGTTGGAGACTTTATTCCCTGTATCTCTGAAACATGGTGGATTGAGATGATACAAAGCCCACACATATCACCAATAATCCTCTTTTATTGGCAGTAATTCCTTTGCAGGCTGGTAAAACAAGTGTTTTATGGTAATAATGTGCGCTGCAGGTTATTATAGTTTATTACCTCATTGATTTAGTTCTGGCAGAACTTCACACCTTTGGACTGTTTATGAGGGAGGATCATTCAATTAAACTGTAATCTTCAGGAATTACGTTGTTGCTTATTCAGTCCCATTTTCTTTGTTGGGGTATTTCTGTCCAGCATTTCACGGAGATTAGCTGTCAGTCGAACTGGCGCAGGCCTTCGCTTTGTTTTTCCACGTCTTAACTGTTGCTTCAGTTCTGGGTTGGCCAAACTTTTTGGATGGTGGGCCAAACAATAACGGATGTGTGGTTGTTGAGCCATTTACACAACAAGGAAACGCTGCGTTTCAACACCAGAAAACCAATTGAGCCAGAGAAGACACATGTTGTACCAAAGTAACTATACACAACATTAGTTCAACGTTTACGTTACAGTTTTGATTTATGTGCCCGTATATTTAAAAATGTATTTCTGTATCTGCTGCTCTTAAAGTTTATTGAAATTAATAATTCTAAACTATAATCCAGTGGCTTGTATAGTGTTATGTGTACATCTGTAAATAAGCTTATAAGTTAAGATAGATAACTATTGGTTTCCTTTTGTTCATGTCAACACTTAAAAGATGATGATGCAAATGTTAATTTAGGATGTACCTCTAATATTAAAAGGGGTTAAAATACCAGATTGGGGTCATTGCATTGCCTCTTAAACTGCTCTCAATATCGCGACGGCTGAGCTAACAATGCTAAAGGCGCTAACAGTGCAAACTACAAGTTTGGAAAACATTGGTTGGTTTTCTAATGAAAGTCAATGATAAAGGTTCTATTGCCTGATAAAGTTTGATTGGTTTTCTAATTAAGTCAGTGGGTTTAAAGGGATGGTGCATAGAAACACTTCCGCTCTTGACCACAGGGGGCGCCAGATCCGCTGTGAGCTAACCGGCGGGGCAAACATAAACAAAGAAATGGTAAAATATTGAAATAAAATATTGGTTTCTGTAGCAACACGATGAGACGAAGATAACTACAATAAATGTACAATGTACACACGGCGCTATTTACTAGAGATAATGGAGCAAACTCAACCGGTACGAGGCGCTAGCGGCCAGTGTGTGTGCGTGTGTGTGTGTGTGAGTGTGAGTGTGTGTGTGTGTGAGTGCGTGTGTGTGTGTGAGTGTGAGTGTGTGTGTGTGTGTGAGTGTGTGTGTTTAGCTGTCATATAGATGCAGGAAGTGGAAGTAAAAAGAAGAGGAGGAGAGATAAAAAGGACTTTAATGCGCTTTTTTTCCTCTTCAGCCTCCCTCCCCATTCGTCTCTCTCTCTTTCTTTCTCTCTCTCTCTCTCTCTGTCTGAGCGTGAGGTCGGAGGTTGGGAGCGGAGAGCGTCATGTTCGGAGTTGACGGTGTTTTTTCCCGTGTGTCTCGTGAGTGTAGATCAGTGTATGTGTCGGTGTTGAGTGGGGTACTGTGTGCACGAGGGGGGTTTGGTGGGTTGAGTGTGGGTGTTTGTGAGCCGCCGGCGCGCGCTAACGACGTGCTAACGGCGGGCTAGCGGGGAGCTAACGGCGGGCTAGCGGGGAGCTAGCGGCGGGCGTGCTAGCGGAGTTAGCACGCCAAAATGGACTTAAGTTGGCTCACACGCAGGCACGGGATTCGGCTTATGCCGGTGTTCCCGTGCACGGTGGAGGACTGCAGTCTGGCGGTGGGGGAGGTGGTGGGCTACAGCAGCGTGAAGTCCGCTGCCCGGATGAACAAAGCTGTGGTCTTGTTCTTGGACAGCGTCAGCAAGGTCAACATGGTGGTGGAGAGCGGTGTCGTGGTGTTCAACACACACGTCCCCGTCTCTCCCCTGGTCACGGCGGAGGTGAGGGTGACGGTGGCGAACGTACCGCCGTTCGTGAAGGACGAGGTACTGGTGGGGGAGCTGTCGAAGCACGGGAGGGTCACGTCCCAGGTGAGGAAGATGTCCTCTGGGAGCAGCTCTCCACTATTGAAACACGTGGTGTCGCACAGGAGGCAATGCTTCATGCTGCTTCATGGCAGGAGCGAGGACTTGGACATCACTTTCACGGTGAGAGCTGATAACTCTCTTTTTATCATTTATGCAAAAACTGACAATATGAAGTGTTTTAACTGTGGGAGGGAAGGACATCAGAGCAGGGCCTGTCCTCGGAGGAAGGCTGGTGGACAGGACGACACCAGGGGGGACCCCAAAGACGGAGAGGACACGGAGGGGGGTCGGGAGCAGCAACAGGAGGAGGCAGGTGGGGTGAAGCAGGTGACCACAGAGCGGGGAAGTGGGGGGGAGCAGGTGAGCACAGAGAGGGGAAGTGGAGGGAAGCAGGTGAACACAGAAGGGGCAGAGGTGGGGCAGCAGGAGGAAGAAGAAGAGGAAGGGGCTGAGATGGGTCAGCAGCAGGAGGAAGAGGAAGAAGGGGCTGAGATGGGTCAGCAGCAGGAGGAGGGAGAGGAAGAAGAAGGGGCTGAGGTGGCCCAGGAATTGGAGGGGGAGAGGGCAGGTGTAGTACTGCAGGTGGAAGAAGAGGGGGCAGGGGCGGCCCAGGGGGGGGCACATATTCAGGAGGACAGCCAGGGGTGCACTGGAGGACAGGTGGAGGTGGGTAGGGGGCAGGAAGGAGGAGGGAATGAAAAGTGTGGGCAGGTCATGGAAGGAGAAAGTGAGGTGGAAATGGAGGAGGGTGAGGAGAAGCTTCATCCTCTGAAGAGGAAGGCCGGGGGGGACGAGGAAGGCTCGCAGAAAAAAAAGGGACCTGTGGGCCAAGGGTATGAGTCTGAGTCCAGTATGGACGACTACTCTGTGGCAGAGAGTGGGTCCTCTGATGACACTGAATGTGAGAGGGAATATAGTCTGGCCAGGCTGAAATATTTCCTCAAGGACACAAAGAATAGGAAGTGTGAAGTGGAGAAGCACTTCACCGATCTGCCGAAGCTGATTCTATCTATCCGGCTTCATATGAAGAACAAGACGAGGAGAGGTTTTACACGGCAGGAGATCTATAGACTTCAGAAGATCAGGACGGTGGTGAATAAAGGGCTGAAGGAGGAGGCTGACAGCCAAGCACAGGAGGCCGGAGATCCGGAGGAGCAGCCCGGAGGAGCAGCACGGAGGAGCAGCCCGGACGAGCAGCCCAGAGGAGCAGCCCAGAGGGGCAGCACGGACGAGCAGCACGGAGGAGCAGTCCAGAAGAGCGGCCCTGAGGAGCAGCACGGAGGAGCAGTCCGGAAGAGCGGCCCTGAGGAGTGACCCTCAGGCGCAACCCTGAGGAGCGACTCAGCCCAGAAGAGGAGAAACCTGGACTATGACATTTAAACGGGGTCTCAGGACCACCAGCGGACAGAAGCGTTGCGTTTGGTTTTTTTGGTTGTTTTTGTTGTTTGATTTAGTTTTGAAGTAAGTGCAATGTTCTGTTTGTTTGTTTGTTTTTTTATGTAAAATAAAGGTTTTCTAAAAATCAAAAAAATCTCTCTCTCTCTCTCTCCCCCTTCATCTCTCTCTCTCTCTCTCTCTCTCTCTCTCTCTCTCTCTCTCTCTGCAGGTGCACATAAGAGTCCTCAGATGAGTGTATTCTTTTCAGGACAAGATTGAAAGCACTTCATCTGTAACCTACACAGAGTGTGTGAGAGAGTGTGTGTGTGCGTGTGCAAGCACAAATGAAGTAAATGTGTGCGTATGCACCAGATGTGTTTATGTTTATGTTTGTCACTGCAAAGTGTATTTGTTCCAAAGAAATGTGTGTTTACAAACTGTGTGCGCGTGTGTGTGTCAAAGTGTATTTGTCAGTTTTATTTTAAAAGAGTGTGTGTGAAAAAAAAGTCTTTGTGTGCATAGTGTTTGTAGTTGTGTTTACGTGTCTCTGTGTCCAAACTGTGTGAAGTGTGTGTGTGTGTGCGTGTGTGTGTGTGTGTGTGTGTGTGTGTGTGTGAAAGAAGACAAGGCAAACCATTGAGCTGTTTTTGAAGTGAATTAACAAGTCAAATGAGTGCCGCAGCACCCTGCATAGGTTACACACACACACACACACACACACTCCCACGCTTATCATCACAGCGTCTTTGTTAAGGAAGATGAGGCCAATTAAACTGATATCACTCTCTTGTTGTCGTTTAAGCCTCCTCCCTCGCTCTCTCGTCTTTCTCAGTTCAATCCATCTTATTTTTTCCTCTTCCCTTCATCCTTTCCTTTTCTTTCTCCTCACTTCCTTCTTCCTCCATCCACCTATATTAACTGCTCTTTGCAGCTTTCTACCTTCCTCTGTTTCTTCTTCTATCCTTTTTTAAAGTCTTTCCACTTTTCTTTTTAAAGTTCCTAAATGGTTTTCTGCATCCTTCCCTCTTCTCTCCTCCCTCCTTTCTTCCTCTCCTCCGCCTCCATCTTACCAACACCCTCCTCCCGTCCTCTTCTCCTGCTCATCTCCTCGTCCTCTGCTCTCCTCTCACCATGTTCTCTCCAAACTCGGTTCTGTGTGTTTCCTAACAGTGTGATGAATGTCCATCTGTGATTGGCCGATGCCCCCCATCGATGTGGCGCCCGCGAGGTCGTAAACAACAGCCCGTCTCCCCCGGCAACGCGGCGTCTCCATGGACGCAGGGCGGCTAAGACGACCGAACTCTGCATGTGTGTGTGTGTGTGACTGAGGCGGAATGCGACATCCGACGACTGCCAAGTGTGTGTGTGTTGTATATATGTACTGCGAGTGTGTGTGTGTGTGTGTGTGTGTGTGTGTGTGTCTAATGAGCGATCATAAGTGAGCAAATGTTTTCTCTGGGTTCCACTAATGTTCCGACAAACACACACATTTCGGCGCACACACACACCTGATTACGTGTGTGTTTTTGTGTGTGTGTGTGAGCGTGTGTGTGTGTGTGTGTGTCATTAGTATGCCACAGTGAGCTGTGTCCATATGTCACTAAACACAACCATGTTTTATTTATCCTGGAGAGAGAGAGAAGGAGGCCAACAGTCGCTGTCGAGGGGACGGAGGGAAGGATGGAGGGATGGAAGGAGGGAAGGTGGGATGAAGGGAAAAATGTTTTAAAAAGATTTGAAGGAAAGAGCTCGGTGAGAGGAAGAAGAATGGTTGAGGGAGAAATGGGGGCGATGGAGGAGGAAGGGAGGGATGAAGAAGAGGAAGTTTGAGGAGGGAGAGATGAAAGAAGGAGGAGGAGAAAACAGGGCAGGAAGGAAAGAAATAAGGGAGAAATGAGGGTAAGGAAGGATGGAAAGAGGCAATGAAGGAGAAAAGCAGAGAAGAGAGGGAAACATGGCAGGTGTGAAATAAAAGAGAGGGAAGAAGTGGAAACAGAGAGGAGGGAGGAGAAAAAAGAAGGCTGGGAAGGAAGGAGAAATATTAGAGGAAAGTAAGGATGGAGATAAGGAACAGGAAAAGGGTGGAAGGAGGGAGGTATGGAAGGAAGCAAAAAAAGATGAAAAGGAGGGGAGAGTGGGAGGTGAGATGTTGCAAATGAATGAGGGAAGGAAGCACAAAAGAAGGGCAAGAATGAAAGATAGGACGCGAGAAAGAAAAGGTTAACAAGGATGGAGGATTGAAGGAGACGAGAAAGGAGGCGAGGGAGATGAAAGGGGGCAGAGGAAGGAAAGAAGGGTGGTGAGTCAAGGACGAAAAACGGAAGAAAAGAGGAACGAAAGGAGGTGGAAAGTTAAAAGGAAGAAGAGTCGAGGAAGAAGAAGGAAAGAAAAGAGGGGGGAGGAAGAGGGGAGGAAAGGAGAAGAGAAACTGGGAAAGCAATGAGGAAGAAAGCTAGAGAGAAAGGAAGAAGAGGAAAAAAAGGAGGGGAGGAAGTACAAAACGGAGGATTTCCAAAGGACAGAGGGAGAAATAAAGGAGAGAAATGAGAGAAGGAAGAGGCAAGAAAAGGAAGGAAGAAAGGGAGATGAGTCGAGAAAAGAAGGGAGGGAGGGAAGGAGGAGGGAGGGATGGACAGATGGAGGAGTGGGACCCCAGAGACGTGTCATTCATCACACCACCATGCAGTCTGCACTCGTTCGCCCTCTCTCTCTCTTTCTCTGCAGGTCTTCTTCTTCTTCTTCCATAAACATCTTTGTTTCCTTCCCTTCCTTCCCTCGTTCTCTTTCCGTTTCCTCTTTCCTTCCCTGAATCCACTCCCCCCCCCCCCCCCCCTCCATCTCTTGCTCCCTTTTTCTCTCTCTGGCACTCGTTTTTAGGTTTCATCATCTCCTCTGGCGACATCCCTCCTTCCTTCTCTCCATTTCCCCCCCCCCCCCTCTCCCACCCTCCCTCCTTCTCTCTCTCCCTCTTTCTCTCTAACAGACTTTTCTTTTTATCCATTTACACTTTCGGTGCAAGAAAAAAACAATTTTTTTCTTCAGTTTCTTTCATTCATGTCTTTACGGATTAGAGAGAAATGGGAGGGATGGAGAGATGAGGAGGAGGGGGTAAAGATGAGAGGAGGAGGAGAAGGAGGAGGAGGAGGAGGAGGAGGAAGGGGTGATGGAGAAGGGAGGATAAGGTGGAGGTGACGATGGACGGACGAGAACGCAGTGAAGTCGGGGAAGGAGGTGGAGGAGGTGGTCAAGGAGTGCAAAAGGGGAGGAGAGGAGGGGGAAAGGAAAGGAAAGGAAAGTAGAAAAGGAGGGAAGTGGAGGTGAGAAAGAAGAGGGGATGAAGAAAAGGGAATGCAGAGGAGGAAAGGGGAGAATCAAAGAGACTAAGATGAAAGGGAATGAGGAAGCAGGGAGGAGAAGGAAGGATGAAAACAGGAAAGGATGAGTGTGGCCAATGAATCCTGGTGGCCAGCTGCCGGTACTGCACCCCGTTGGGCCATAAATGCTAGGACCTCTCAGTCTGAGGGTCTCAAAGTCCAGGATCAGAGTCAGTTTTTTTTCTAATGTCCATTATCTCCAAAACTAGGAAACAGCGCTACAAAGAAGAGGAAGTACGGGTATTTAAAATGTGTTTGGGAGTTGTGAACTGCCCCTTTAAATAAAAAAAACAAACAGAAGTTTTAACTCAGTTAAACAAAACGAGAGTTGATGGAATAAAACGAGGAAGCAGAGAGATAAAAGACCACCATTATCCATCCATCACACACACACACACACACACACACACGCACAGTCTCTTACCGGTGTGAGACAGCAGGTTGGGGGACAGCAGGCCGGGGAGGCCCGGGTGCAGCAGCCTGGGGCTTTCCTGGATCCCTGCACCAGAACAACGCTTCGGAGGACGGCCCGGACGAGAGCTGTAGGGGGGAGAGAGGGGGGGGGGGGGGGGGGGGGGGGGGAGAGGGGGGAGAGATTAATTACTACCACACAGAATTAGGTCCGCAGCCGCGAGGTCCGTATCAGCGTAAACTTGCATTAAAATACAACTTACTGGTCCTTTCACAAAATATTTACACGATGTTTAAAAAATAATATTCAGTAATGTGTTGATAGGATGAGCTCCAACAGTCCGGTGAGTTCTGCAGCGTCTGACATCACAGTGTAATATCAATATATATTGTATACATATTCATTAAGACGTGTAAAATAACTTTAATTAATCATTTTATTTTTTTTTACTATTTAGAAGGAAACTAATTGTAACTTCTGACGGTTGATGATCCGTTTCATCTGCATTCGAGTGATCGATCATGTCAGGTGTTGAAAGACATTCATCAAAATATTATAATAAATATTATATTTATATGTATAAAGAAAAAAATGCAAACATATTTTTACACCATAATATACAATTATATATATATATATATATATATAGGATAAGATTAAACTTTACAAATAAAATATTTTTCACGTATTAAAAATATACTTTTACTTTATAAAAGATGAAACACGTGTTTTTTATATATTATATATTATTATTATTGCATTGCATACTAATAGTACACCATAATACACTATATTTTGTTAAAATATTACAATATACTATATATTCACAAGGTTATTAATCACATTATATATTATTCTAGTGTACTTTTTATTCTAGATTTGCTGACTGGCTGCTAATAAACTGTCACTTTACCGCATAACTTTAATCTTTTATAGTTACAGTTTCCTCATTGTATATACTTCTTCTTCTTCTTATTATTTTTCTATTCATCTGTACTTATGTCTCCATGCGGCTGCAACACCTGAATTATTACGACATCCTTTGCGCTGTAATGTGTTTTGTTTAATTGCAGAAAGATTAAAAACTGTTGGTCTGTTGTTCCGACAGCCGGACGCTCGCCAGCAAATCAAATCACCAGCTGACGTCACACGGCGCACGGTTTCACCAGGCCGCTCCTGATTGGCTGATTTTCAGGACGAGTTAAAGATTAAAAAAGAAAATGGGGTTGAATCCGATTGGTCGTTTTTGTGGTCTCTGGAGTGTGTGTGTGTGTGTGTGTGTGTGTGGGGGGGGGGGAATCACTTCACACCTCCAACCAGCACAAGCAGCAGGAGTTGCCACGTCTTAAAAATATCCCCCACTTTCAGATAAGCATCTGCTGGTTCTGATGCAAGATGCGGAAACTAACATTTGATTTGTGACATGAAAATGTGATGAAAACAAATCGTAAATTTACCACCAGATAAAAGTTTTTTAAATAATAAACCACAACGTTTATGTAGTATTCAGCATCCAGCTGCTTCACAATAAAAGCCCTTTAATAAACAGGGCTACTAAAATAATCTTTCAAATCATTGTAAGGGGGATTATCTTAGAAGGTGGATACAGGTAACAGGTAATTAAATAAATAAAACATTTAAAAAAAATCTTAAATCATCTTAAAATTTCCTAAAAAAAGAAATGCCAGTGTTTGCAGCTGGGAGGCTTTTATTGTGAAGAAACCAGAGGCAGGAAACTGAACAACACGAACAGTCCATATAACGTAATGTGTATAAATAGAATTTACTTTGCCAAACGATGGACTTAAATGAGAGGGACAGATAAGGAGGCACTCGCAATGACCGGGGCTAAATATGCTGTAAACACTGATGTAAAACAGCGTCTCTCACACACACACACACACACACACACACACACACACACAATAATACATGTTGGACATGAGCTTGTGAGCCTGAATACACTTCGACAACACAAGTATCCCTCTCTGTTTCTGTAACACACACATACACACACACAACCTGCTGTATTATGCATGTGCACGTAGGCATAAATAAACACAAGAATACAGTAACTGCACACACGCCACTAAACATAAAGGAAGGCGCACACACACACACACACACACACACACACACAGGAGGTGTGCATGCAGGCCAACTCTCTGCAGGGTGGCTAAGTAACAGATGGCCGTCCAAAGTCATTTACACCTAGAGCGCGTGAGAGAGAGAGAGAGAGAGAGAGAGAGGACCAAGAAACTCAAACCTGCACTTCTCCACAGTGCCACCGGATGAGAATAGAATAGAAAAAGAATAGAATGGGACATTGAACATAAGAATATGAAAGCGTAGCAAAGTTTTCAACAACAAAACTGCAATGAATGGATTCAAACTGTGCGTTTTTTGTTCATGTTTTTCTAGCGTTGGCGTGTCCAGCTCACTTCCTTTGGCGCTCGTGTATGCGTGCACCATCGGCGCCTTCATCGGGACGGGAGGTTATTATTTAATTACCTACTCGTAACACCGTGGAAAGCACCTCAGACCCAAAGTTTATTTGAAAACAATAGTTTCATATAATTATATAATATGACAATGATATGTATCATATAGTATAATTATTGATTGTCAGATACATTTTAAAACAAAACAAACAGTTATTCGTCAGTACGCCGGCTGTGAAACATTCTGCCAGCTTTTTGTACATTTCTATCTGGCCGTCTTGTTATGACCTTTTATTTTTGCATTTCTGACCTAAACGGACACTAATGTACTCATTGGAAAAAGAAAAATCTATTTATTCAAGTTACATTCTCTCTCCTGACCACCAGGGGGCGACATGTGTTAAAGCTGCATTCTATCTCCTGACCACCAGGGGGCGACTCCTCTGGTTGTATAGAAGTCTATGCTTCACGTGTTAAAGCTGCATTCTCTCTCCTGACCACCAGGGGGCGACTCCTCTGGTTGTATAGAAGTCTATGCTTCATGTGTTGAAGCTGCATTCTCTCTCCTGACCACCAGGGGGCGACTCTGGTTGTATAGAAGTCTATATAAATGACTCTACTTCTCTTGATTTATTCCCTCAGTAAACATTGTAAACATTAGTTTATGGTCTCAATCTCTAGTTTCAAGTCTTCTTCAATACAGCACGATGTTCATGTAGTAAATTATGGTCATTTAGAGTCAAACAGACCATAAAGCAAGATATGCTTTAGGGCGGGGCTACAAGTTGATTGACAGGTCTTTAGCAAAGACCTATACAACGTCTCTACGTCACTCCTCAGTCCAGATATGGTCACTTCCTGTTCACTGGTTGCAAAAAATCCAAGATGGCGACGGCCAAAACGCCGACCTCAAGGCCTCAGGAGTACACGGAGGATGATTTTCATCCACTTCCACTATGTGAACATGAGCAGTTGCAGTTCCGATGTTCTTTTCATACGTTTTAATGCACATAAGCAGGTGGATGGAAAGGAGGGCGGGGCTCAAAGCGGGGTCGGTGGCTCTCCAGCGGTACCGAACGAGAATCGAACCGAGTAGAACAACAGAGTGCATGTTGGGTATGTCGGTCAGATCCCACCGGGAGTGGCAGCAACACGGGGGGGACAAGAGAAGTGTGTAAAGAAAACGTCTTGACAAGGTTTTGGGGTGTGATCGCGTACGTGAGACACACACACACGCACACGCACACACACACACACACACACACACTGAGAGGCAGAGGAGCATGAAGTAATGAAAACATGAACCTTCAGTTTTACTGTGAACTCCGTTTCACCTCTCCTTCACTGACAACACACACACCTGTACAACAAACACACTATTCTCTCTCTCTTTTACACACACACACACACACACACACACACACACACACACACACACACACACACACACACACACACAAAGGTGTTTTGCATTCAAACGTTAAAGTATCAACAAACCTCCCCGGTACCTTTAAACTCCATGACACCCTCACACACACTCACACACTCACAATGGATACATGTTACAGTACCAGGTGTGTGTGTGTTCATCTGCATCCATCCATGTGTAAGCAGCATTAAGGTGTGTATGCGTATTCACGTGAATCCATGCCATGTGTGTGTGTATGTGTGTGTGTGTGTGCAAAGGACACATGATATCGCCTTCTCATTAGCCTTACAGTTCTTTGTTCAGAGTAATGACTGCAGTGTGTGTGTGTGTGTGTGTGTGTGTGTGTGTGTGTGTATGTGTGTGTGTGTGTGTGTGTCCGTGTGTGTCCCGTAGGGTTGCCATATGTTGGGCATTAATCCTCGTCAACGGTCCACTCTCCTTACCGCACCGAGCACAGGAACAAAGAGCAGGTCACACACACACACACACGCTGCATGTATACACAGATACACACTTGCATATAGATGCACAAGCTTTGCTACACCCACACACACACACACACACAGTCCATTGACCTACATTCATTTGTTAACCCTTAACTTTTACTGCACTCAAACCCCTTAAATAGAAACCAATCCGCTGGCTGCTCTCATTCAGAACACTTCCCTCATCTGTGACATCATTACAGGACAGGTACGCCAGGTGACCTTTGACCCCCCCGGCCTCCGCCGCACTCCCTCACATTCACGCTGACATTCCAGCACATCGGACCTTCTTTGTGTTTCCTTGACCTCCATCGTGTTTACGATATCGACTTACAACATATATATGTATGACTTTCATTTTCACGGTATTGACTTACTATACAATATATAGACATCGTACGATATATGAACTTGACCTGCATCATGTCTACGTTATAGATTTATCGTACGATATATAGATGCAACCTCAATATTTAGACTTGACCTTTATCATTACGATATATGGACATAGCCTCCATCATTCTTACGTTATAGACCTAATGTACGATATATATAGCTTACATTACAGATTTATCGTACGATATATAAATGTGACCTCCATCATTTTTACGTTATATAGACTTAATGTACGATATATATAGTTTACGTTACAGATTTATCGTACGATATATAGATGTGACCTCTACCAAATGTTACTTAATGTACGATATATGGACGTGACCTCCATTATGTTTACGTAATATAGACTTAATGTACGATATATGGACGTGACCTCCATTATGTTTACGTAATATAGACTTAATGTACGATATATGGACGTGACCTCCATTATGTTTACGTGACAGACTTAATGTACGATATATGGACGTGACCTCCATTATGTTTACGTGACAGACTTAATGTACGATATATGGACCTGATCTCCATTATGTTTACGTAATATAGACTTAATGTACGATATATGGACGTGACCTCCATTATGTTTACGTAATATAGACTTAATGTACGATATATGGACGTGACCTCCATTATGTTTACGTGACAGACTTAATGTACGATATATGGACGTGACCTCCATTATGTTTACGTGGCAGACTTAATGTACGATATATGGACGTGACCTCCATTATGTTTACGTAATATAGACTTAATGTACGATATATGGACGTGACCTCCATTATGTTTACATAATATAGACTTAATGTACGATATATGGACCTGACCTCCATTATGTTTACGTGGCAGACTTAATGTACGATATATGGACGTGACCTCCATTATGTTTACGTAATATAGACTTAATGTACGATATATGGACCTGATCTCCATTATGTTTACGTGACAGACTTAATGTACGATATATGGACGTGACCTCCATTATGTTTACGTGACAGACTTAATGTACGATATATGGACCTGATCTCCATTATGTTTACGTAATATAGACTTAATGTACGATATATGGACGTGACCTCCATTATGTTTACGTAATATAGACTTAATGTACGATATATGGACGTGACCTCCATTATGTTTACGTGACAGACTTAATGTACGATATATGGACGTGACCTCCATTATGTTTACGTGGCAGACTTAATGTACGATATATGGACGTGACCTCCATTATGTTTACGTAATATAGACTTAATGTACGATATATGGACGTGACCTCCATTATGTTTACGTAATATAGACTTAATGTACGATATATGGACCTGACCTCCATTATGTTTACGTGGCAGACTTAATGTACGATATATGGACGTGACCTCCATTATGTTTACGTAATATAGACTTAATGTACGATATATGGACCTGATCTCCATTATGTTTACGTGACAGACTTAATGTACGATATATGGACGTGACCTCCATTATGTTTACGTAATATAGACTTAATGTACGATATATGGACGTGACCTCCATTATGTTTACGTAATATAGACTTAATGTACGATATATGGACCTGACCTCCATTATGTTTACGTGACAGACTTAATGTACGATATATGGACGTGACCTCCATTATGTTTACGTAATATAGACTTAATGTACGATATATGGACCTGACCTCCATTATGTTTACGTAATATAGACTTAATGTACGATATATAAACCTGATCTCCATTATGTTTACGTAATATAGACTTAATGTACGATATATGGACCTGATCTCCATTATGTTTACGTGACAGACTTAATGTACGATATATGGACCTGACCTCCATTATGTTTACGTAATATAGACTTAATGTACGATATATGGACCTGATCTCCATTATGTTTACGTAATATAGACTTAATGTACGATATATGGACCTGATCTCCATTATGTTTACGTGACATAGACTTAATGTACGATATATGGACGTGACCTCCATTATGTTTACGTGACAGACTTAATGTACAATATATATATAGTTTGCGTTACAGATTTATTGTACGAGTATGGACATGTACTCCATTATTTCTACGTAAATCCGCAAGCATCTGCTCGTTAAATCTGCTCTTTTTGGGGTTAAATGCACAAATGTGGAGCGAATGACACTTTTCATTTGAGGAAGACGACGCGTGAACCTTGAAGACCAGCGGCAGGCTTCAGAACCAGAGACAGCGGTTCAAGTGAGGAAACATCCAGAGTGGAGAGGAAGCTGGCGGCAGACGGTCTGCTGTTGTCTGTTTGCAGTAATTAGAATATCGTCTCATAATTAAAGAGCTAATGATTTATTGATGTTAATTAAAATGAGACACGGCAGCTTTGAAATGTTCGCTGTGCATATGTTATTTTTTTTGTCTTTTGATGACCTTTTAATTGTCTCGGAACAACAACAACAACCCTTTAAAAAAAAAAAGAAAAGCATGCAACGAATGGAAAACATGAAGCTGACATTTCTCTCACACACACACACACACACACTCACACACTCACACACACACACTCGCGATGATCTGATGAGCCACCTTGAAGTAAGTCTTCCCACTTTGACACACACGCACCCTCGCCTGTCCTCCCAAATGGCCGTTTCTATGGCGACGGAGCCTTGATCAATACTCCGTCATTGGCTCTGATGGCCGGTCAGGGTCGGTCACACACACTCACACACACACACACACACAGGGACACACACCCTCGCACACACGCACAAACAGGCATGGCGGTGAATAAGCACGGTCTCGCTAACTCGTTTGACAGATTGATTTAGCTCGGAACGTGCAGAGGTCACACACACACACACACACACACACCTACCTACCTACACACACACACACACTCACACACAGTGCAGTTTATCAAAGCCTGCTGCGGTCAATACGAGGGGTAGAGCGAGGGGTCAACCCTCTTTAGCTGAAATCTTTCATCTTTTCTTTTATCTCTCCATCAGTTGATCTGTTTCTCCTTCTTTAGCTCTTTTTTGTTGTTGTTGTTGTTGTTGTTATTGTTCCTCTTCTATTTAATTCAGCTGTCTGGTTTGTATCCATCGTCACCTTTAGATTTACATCTTGGATTAAATGTGTTTGACAGAAATTAGGATGTTTTGAACTTGGATGGATTACATTTTTTACATTTTATATTATTTCCTGAAAGTTTTCCTCTTTGTCTCCCCTTGAATGTATTCATTTATTTTTTTGCGTATTTAATGTATTTATTTTATTGTTCTACTGTTTTTATTGTTTTATTTTCTTTGTGCTTATTCTCTTTTTTATATATATTCTATTGTTTATATTTTCCTGATATTTTTGGAGGATTCTATGCATGAAAAGTGTGACATGAATCTCAAAATAACGGGTCTTTATTTAGAGTTTTATTGCCGTACATGTACACACACCGTGTACATTTAAATTATCTTTCATATTTATACAAGCATCTATTTTTCTACCTGAACCAACGAGATTTAGAGTGACTTCATAGTGTAAATTCATTTTAATTTCACTTGAAAAACACGCCTCTCTTCTTCGTTTTCTGCTCCAGTGTCACTTGTCTTCTTTGTATATTGCTCCATTAATCTACCCGTCTCTCCATCCATCTCCTGTGTCCCCCTTTACTCCCTCCCTCGTCTTCTGTCCTCCCCCAACTTGAGGTCAAATGATAATGTCACTACCTCTCTGCTGCCCGTCTCCGTCTTCCTGTCTGTCTTCATGGTCGTCCTGTCTGTCTTCACGTGTGTCTTCCTGTCTGTCTGTGTGTCTGTCTGTCTTTCATTCATTATTTCTGTCTCTCTTCATTTCTCCTTCTTTTCTTTACATATTTATTTTCTCTCTCTGTCTATATTCTAACATGTCTGTCTTTCATTCATTTTTTCTTCTGTCTTTCTCTTCTCTCTCTTTCTATTTACATCTTTAAGTCTCTCTCTCTTTCTTTCTTTCTGTCTTTGTGTCTCTTTTTACATCTGTCTCTCTCCCTTTTTCTTTAAATCTCTTTATTTCTGTCTCTTTCTCTCTCTTTTTTCTGCCTGTCTCTGCCTGTCTGTCTGTTTTCTGTCTGTCTGCCCCCCCCACCCCCTCTCTCCCATCATAAATCGTGGAGGACGTACATCTCCTCCCTGTCTCCCTCTCTTACTGTGTGTGTCTTTACTCTTTGTTTGTAGCAGAAGAAGAATAACAATCTATTCTTTTTAAAGAGACACCAGAGAAATGGGATATATGTCCACACACACACACACACACACACACACACATCATAATCATGGACGCTCGCGGACTCACGGAGTGAACAAGAGACATATAGATGGATAGAGAGAAGAAGAGAGAGAGAGATGGATGTTTACTTTCCTTTGGGCTTCCGCCTCTTTGATTGGACAGATGAATGACTTCATTGTGAGTGTGTGTGTGTGTGTGTGTGTGTGTTTCTCCTTTCGACAAGAGCGTAAAAAGATGGAGAGACAGAGAAGAAGAGAGACGCAGAGAGAGACAGAGGTGGCCAATAGGAAGTATTGATTGATAAAAGGAAGTAGAGCGAAAATAATAGGAGACAAAAATAAAAAATCCCGCTAAAAAGCAGAATGGAGGGAGATGAGAAAACAACCCTGATCAACCGATGACACCTCTTCTCTTTTTTGAATGATCTATTATCTTTCTCTTCTTGTTGTAATCATCTGTCTGCACCTCCTCTTTCTTTTTCCATCCATCCGTCTCTCAATCACCTCATACTGTATATTGTAGTATTTCTCTTCTCCATCCATCAGTGTCTCCTTCTCTCTATCAGGAGATAGATCTGTCATCCACACACAGATCAATCATTACTCCCTCCCTTCCTTTCTTACTGTGCACACCCCTGTATCTGTCTATCCATCATCTTTACATCCATCCACCCATCCATCCTCTCATCCATCCATCCTCCCATCTATCGTCCCATCCGGCCATCCTCCCATCCATCTATCGTCCCATCCATCCTCCCATCTATAGTCCCATCCATCCATCCTCCCATCTATCGTCCCATCCGGCCATCCTCCCATCCATCTATCGTCCCATCCATCCATGCATCCTCCCATCCAACCATCCTCCCATCCATCAATCCTCCCATCTATCGTCCCATCCATCCATCCTCCCATCCATCTATCGTCCCATCCATCCTCCCATCTATAGTCCCATCCATCCATCCTCCCATCCATCTATCGTCCCATCCATCCATCCATCCTCCCATCCATCCATCAACCCACATATTCTCCCATCTATCCATCCTCCCATCTATTGTCCCATCCTCCCGTCCATCCATCCTCCCATCTATTGTCCCATCCATCCATCCACCTTCCCATCCTCCCACAATCCAACTATCAATCCATCCATCCACCCTCGCTTTATGATCCATATCATGCATCCATCAGTCTATCATTCCATCCATCTATCAATTCAGCCTTGTATCTATCCACCCATCTCTTTCTTCTGTCCATCCATGGTCCTTTTCATCCATCTGTCATTCCACATATCCATTCTTTTATTCACCCCCCCCCCCCCTACCCCCCCTCCTATCTCTCTCTATATATATATATCCGTTCATCCATCCATCCATCCAACCATCAGCTACTCTCTCTCTTTCTCTAGAGAGGAACAGGTGTGCTACGGGACGAGAGACAAAAACACTCCTGCATTTTTAACCAGCACCTATTAAATATTAAACACTGCACACACACACACACACACACACACACACACACACACACACACACAGAGGGGGGGGGTGACACACAATCGCTGACGAGACAAGTTATACAGGTCGATGGGCTAACGTGTGTCTGCGTGAGTGTGTGCGTGAGTGTGTGTGATGGCTTTAAGCGTCATTACCTTACTTCCTAGGCATGTGGGCAAACACACACACACACACACACACACACAGAGGCTATGTGATAGTTCATACATGGTCCTCTCACGTGTTAGCATTTAGGAGGTAAAACTATAACAGACTCCATGTTCTCCCCCCCCCCCCCCCCCCCCCCCCACACCGTCTCTTTGAAGTGCGCCATAACAAACTATAACAACAGGAAGTTTTCAATGCGCCACATTGAGAAGGAATGTCACATATGGTATGAGGGAGGGAGACGGACATTCAGACTACAAATTGCTTAAAAAGAGCTAAATATCATGAAATTGACACATCGTGGTCCTTCTGCTGGTGCCTCGGGTCAAAGTGCAAAAATGATTGCCCAATAACAATAACCGTGTCTCCAGAGAACTAGTGTTAGCTCAGAATGCTACAGCTAAAAAGTGAGTCCGTTTGTTTCTGACCAAATACTTGTCTGTTAGCATGATAACACGTTAAATTAAGATGTAAACATAAAAACGCCTGCTAAACACCAGCATGTCAGTTGGTGTTCCGGCTAGTTCCGCCCCCCTGTGCTCTGATTGGCTTGTCAGTGCCGCTGTGTCAAGAGCGTAGACGCTATATTAATATGGACACGAGTCTTTGTTGTAGGTAAAGTCGTTTAAGGTAACTCATTTAGCGTCTGGCTAGTTAGCTAGATGGCTTATTAAATCCATACGCTAGTTTACAGAGAATTAGCCAAACAAAGTTGTCAATTCAATCATCTGTTGATAGCAATATGCTTTTCCACGCTGGGAGAAGAGGGCGTGGATGAAGCATTACGTTTTTTAATTAAAATTAATTTTGCGTCTGGCTAATTAGCTAGCTAGCGCACTAATTCCACCACACTTTAATGCTACAATGTTTACAGAACAAATTTGACACTCATGCGGCCTTAGCCATGTGTTTTCTTACGCTGTGACAAGAGTGTGGATGAAGCATTACATATTAAACATTATCAAATCATTTAGCGACTGGCTACTTAGCCAGCTAGCTCACTAGTTCCACCACACGTTCATGCTACACCGGTGACAGATATTGAGTGTGCATTGCCTTCAGGCAGCAAACTAGTCTACTTGTTTATGTCGAGATAAAGTTCACATGAACCAGGGAGCGCGCTCCCGTGCTAGCCAATCACAGCACAGACATAACAGCACAGTGGGGCGGGGCTAAGCATGGAACACACGTCTGGCAATCTGGCTTCGGCATTTCCCCCAAAAGGAGTCCCGGATTCAAACCGCCGGCTTCAACCTAGTGAGTCTCTCACTGGGTTGATCTTTGCTCAGAGGAGAAAAATGAAGAGGGAGAGATGGCAGAGAAGGAGGGATGAAAGTAATGAGGAGAGACGTGTGACACATGAATGAGGGAGGGAGGGAGGGTGGTGAAAAATGAAGAAGGGCAGTAAAGGAAAGAAAGAAAGACTTGCCCCAACCATCCGATCAATTCCACCCCCCCTTTTTTTTACCCTCCTCCATCCCTTCATCTCTTTTCAACTGTAGTTAATTTTCTGCCCCTCCGACTCTTCATTCTTCACCTCCGTCCATCCATCCCTCTTCTTCTTCTTCTTCTTCTTCTTCTTCTTCTTCTTCTTCTTCTTCTTCTTCTTCTACCTGTCCTTTCCTCTCTATCAATCTCTCCCCCCTCACCCCTCCCTCTCTCCATCTCCCTCTCTCTCTGCAGTTAAGTCAGTGTAATGTAAATGATGTGCCATCGATCGCCCCTGACAGTGCAAGGACGCTCACCTCTCCTCCTCCTCCTCTTCTTCTTCATCGTGCTGTCATCTCTCTCTCTTTCACACCCCTCCCTCACCCCCCCCCCCCCCCCCCCCCCCCCCCCCCTCTCCTCTCTCTCTCCTCGGCTGCTCTTCCCTCTAACATCTTTTATCTCTCTCTCCCTCGCTCGCCGCCTCCCACGCCTGTCATCTTTCATCTCTTCCTCTCCCTTCATTTTTACTCTCTCCCTCTTTCACCGACCATCATTTATGTCTCTCTCTCTCTCTCTCTCCCCCCTCTATTGTTCTCTCAGAGCATCTGCTCTCCCTCTTCCTACCTATACCATCTTTTATCTCTCTCTCTCTCTCTCTCAGTCCATCTTTAAAAAGGAACAAAGACCACCTTTTTTTTTTCTTGGATCAATAAAGAGGTTCAACTCTGGTTCAATTAAATACAAATACACTTTGGCTAAAGTTAAAGAAAGCATAATTTCAGTTGAAGAAGTAACTCGTCTCCAGTTTTCGATATTTAACCGTCTCCTTATTCGACGTATCCTCACGATAGCTTAACGTAAAAGATGCTCCTCATTTTTCGTGTTTTGTTCCCCAACGAAGGACCAGCAAAACGTGTCAATTTCAGCATTTTTTCTTCTTCAAAATAAACTTCCGTCTTCATAGGAAACAACTCAGTGGTTTTAACCCGAAAGAGGATTGTTTGCATTAAACTAAGTAGCGGAAGCAGCGTTACGTAAGTACAGAAGTTAGTTACGCGAGTGCAGAAGTTAGTTACGTGAGTACAGAAGTTACGTGAGTACAGAAGTTACGTTACGTGAGTATGAAAGTTACATTAGGTGAGTACAAAAGTTACGCGAGTACAAAAGTTACGTGAGTACAGAAGTTACGCGAGTACAGAAGTTACGTGAGTACAGAAGTTACATTAGGTGAGTACAGAAGTTACGCGAGTACAGAAGTTAAGTGAGTACAGAAGTTACGCAAGTACAGAAGTTACGTGAGTACAGAAGTTACGCGAGTACAGAAGTTACGCGAGTACAGAAGTTACGTGAGTACAGAAGTTACATTAGGTGAGTACAGAAGTTACATTAGGTGAGTACAAAAGTTACGTGAGTACAGAAGTTACGTGAGTACAGAAGTTACATTAGGTGAGTACAGAAGTTACGTGAGTACAGATGTTACAGTAGGTGAGTACAGAAGTTACGTGAGTACAGAAGTTACATTAGGTGAGTACAGAAGTTACGTGAGTACAGAAGTTACATTAGGTGAGTACAGAAGTTACATTAGGTGAGTACAGAAGTTACATGAGTACAGATGTTACAGTAGGTGAGTACAGAAGTTACGTGAGTACAGAAGTTACATTAGGTGAGTACAGAAGTTACATGAGTACAGATGTTACAGTAGGTGAGTACAGAAGTTACGTGAGTACAGAAGTTACGTGAGTACAGAAGTTAGTTCAAAGAAAGCGTATATTCTAAAAAAGTGTGCGGAATGAAAGGAGGTCGAGGTGGATGTTTTGGATTAGGGTTTGAAATTATAAAAATAAGGCTTTAAAAGCCTCGGGAGAAGATGTGGTTATTGGGAATAAATTTAAGAAATGGTCCAACTGGTAAAACACAAAAATAAAATAGCATTAAGTGAAATAACAGATATAAATGATCAAACAGATATTCTTTCAAACGCTGCGCATGTGCATTGTTTATCATATTTCACTGTGTTATCTTCACAACTCTGGCATAAACAATTAAAGTTACAACTAATACATTTAATACAAATCTAATAATTATTTAATAATAATTGTAGAAATTCAAACTACTAATTTGTTGTAATTACTTTTATATAGAAAACCAAAGAATGGTATATCAATGTATTATTATTACACTTTGTCCTTTCCCTTTTTGAATTATTATGATTTTTTCTTTATATTTTCTTATACATCGTCCTCTGATTCTTCTTCTCTGTCCTCTGTTTTCTCTCCCTCTCTCATCTCTTGTCACTCCTCGTTCTCCTTTGTTTCCTCCTTCTTCCTCTCGCTCCCTCTTTCCTTTCTCCTTATCCAAATAGAGGACACAGACAATCCAATAAACGCCCACGCTCTCAACAGCTGGAGTGTGTGTGTGTGTGTGTGTGTGTGTGTGTGTGTGTGTGTGTGTGTGTTTGTGTGTGTGTGTGTGTGTGTGTGTGTGTGTGTGTGTGTGTGTGTGTGTGTGTGAAGCGACGAGTCAGCAGAAAACAAGGATGACACCCTCAGCGCCGGACAGGAATGTCACCAAAAAAAAGAAAAAAGAAAGAGAGATAAAGAAATAAAGAGAGAGAGAGAGACAGATGGGAGAGAGAGAGTGAGGAAGGACATGAGGAAGGAGAGACAGAGAGGAAGAGAAGAAGAAGAAGAAGAAAACTCTGGGGACCTGGAATGACACATGCAGTATTACTCACCGTCCCCATACATCACACACACACACACACACATGCATGTAAATGCACACACTCACACACACACACACACTGCATCCATCTCTTGAGCACAAACAAACACACAAGGACACTAAAAAACTAAAAGACTAACCTGTAACTGGCTTTTTAGGTCGTCATCCAAGTGTATCTCTCTCTATATATATATAGCTATATATTCTTTTAGAAATATATTTATTACATTTATATATATTTGTTGTATATGTTGAACTTGTTAGCAAACAGTTTCTTATTTACACATTCGGCAGTTAGAGAGCAACATATTTATTGTGATTCTCCCTCTTTTTGCTCCGTGTTTGGTCTCCACCAGGAGGTGAGTGAGGAACACCAACACCAGCGAGGGGATGAGATCTCGTGTCTGAAAGCGCTGCTTAATGCGGTGCTTTTAAGTCCGTAGTGACACATGTCAATCCAACCGTGCTGGGGATCAAACCCCCGGGGCTGAGCCCACTCGAAGAGCTGCATTTCGAAGCAGTTGGTTAGTTTGACTAACTACCAACCAAGCGAACCAAACTCCAGGCGTGAACCGGAGCTTTACCCTCGTTGAGAACCGCTTCCCCAGAAGGGGGCGGTAACGCGCCGCTTCCTTCTTCGCCGACGTGAACGAAGAAGAAAGTTCAACCGCTTTTTTGAAATCGGTGTGAAGCGTTCAAGTGTGAAGAAAACCTTGTTTGACTCGTAAACTGAAGTTTTTTTTTTTCTTCTAAATTGAACCGCACATGGGCTAAATCCAAGTCAACACACACACACATACACACACACACACCAGACACTCCTGGTACAACACACACACACACACGGACTCAGGAGGTAAGCCTGGATCCAACAGTAAGTCCAGTTTTATGACTAGTGTATAACACCAACAGCTGAATCAATATTAGTTTACACTGGGTCACACTGGACACACACACACACACACAGCTCTTTCCTTTCATAAACACACACGTTGAATCTCCCAGAATATATTATTATTGAAGATTCACACACACACACACACACACACACACAGAGATTAGCTTTTATTCTATTACACCCTCGTGGTAGGTCGGCTTAGCCATGTAAGGAAACACACACAGCTAGCCATTATAAAAGTGATAACATTCATGTCATAAAACACACACACACACACTGGGCTGGTTATTATAAAAAATTATAATCATTCAAAGTTGTAAAGTTTTACAGAGATGAACTAACACATCAACTTTATTAACGGCCGACTGTCCTCGTTCTCAGGCTCTCTCCTCGTTGGCTTTTCTTCTTTTTTTAACACGGCCATTTAAACCATTTTAATTCCCCGTCATGTGGAGTCAGAAACATTAAAGTGTTTTTTTATGGCGACAAAGTGACTTTAAGTAAAGAGTTCCAGTGTTTGGACGTCTTTCAGCAGGAAGATGAAGTCTCAGCTTTTATTTGATGGTCGCAGAAAGAAAAGGTGGAGGCTTTCGTTTTAGAGGCTTTTATCATCAATATAACACTCCATACGTCTATTTTACTGCCTCACTTTGGGGGGCGGCTGTGGACATATTGCAATATCATAATTAATTCAGAGCTTCAACGATTAATCCATACGCTGTCGACTATTCGAATAAATCGATATCTTGATAATCGACTAAAACGGAGGAGAACTCTGATTCGGCTTCTTTAGTCTGAATGTTTTCTGCCGTTTTCTTTCCTCTTCAGTGACGATTTGAATATTTCTACCAGATATTTCAGGACATCATCCTCGGCTTTTGGGGGAAAAACAACTAATAAAATACAACTGAAAACAGCAACTTCTGTGTTTATTTAGTTTCAGAGCTGGATGTTGAACCCAAACGCTGTGTAATGGAGACCTGCTATATGGCCATCCTAACACGCTGAATGAAATATAAATATTATATATTTGTGGGTCATTTAGCGCCACGTCGTAACTGATACGTTGTATCTAACGACGCTCGTGTTACATTGTTACAATGTTAAATTGTTATATTGTTACAGTGTTACATTGTTATAATGTTACATTGTAAACAACCAAACGAATGGAGGTTCCATTCGGTTACATTATGATGCGTTCAGGCTCTGTTCAGGAAAAACAAGTCCTGGTAAATAATAACTTGATGTCATCTTGATGTGTTCACATGTAATATTGTAAAATGAAGTTTTGGGTGAGAAACTTTAATGAATCCAGATGTTTTCTGTTTTCACATAAAGTAACTATAAAGTAGATATTAGAGATGAATTATGAGCGGTTTAACTTGAACACTAAAAATACAATCTTTCATTTCCTTGTCGTATGAATTGTGTGTGAACTGCGACTGATGACACGTTATACATTACGTTGGACGGGTCAAACCAACAGGACTCACAACCAGAGATTAAACCGACGCCACGCGCTCTAATATTAGATCAAATGTGGCAAAGGAGCAGCAGCCAAAACCCTCCGTTTCATATAAAGGTCATTATGAAGCATCGGGTGGCCTTTAATGACCTCCGATCGGGATCAGACGTCTCCGGCGAAACACAACAACTGCAACGTCGTCGCCTCGAGCTACGGAGGCCCGAAGATGCCAAAAACAATACAGTCACATCTCCCCCAACAGAGAGAGAGAGTAAGTCATCCTGCTAATTAGAGCGCGATCCAGTGAGGAGGTGATACATCAGCGCTCTAACTACTGGAACAATAAAACTGCTTCGTCTGAGGTTAAACATTCAGCCGTGTTTGTTATTGGGAGTTCTGCTTCAGAGACAGAAAGCAAAGCCACGAAGCAAATTATTGACCCGCTCTCATTGATCGACGGCCTCCAGCAGAGATATCACGGACTTCCTGCCTTCTGCAGGAAGCACGGACATCTCGCCGTGTTCCTTCAACTACCCGACCGATCCGAGTCCAGCGGAGGAAGCCCGGCGACCACGAGGCCGTCGACGCTGTTTCGATTAAACACGAACATCGGGCCGTTGACTTTTTTTAAAACGTGAAGACTCTCAGGCGAATTATGAATCCCTAAGAATATTTTTTCTTTGAATTCGAAGTAAATCTTTGGATTAGATGTCGTTTCGTATCAATTCCTCATTTTTCATCTAGAAAACTCCAAACTAACAGTAAACAATAATAAATATTCTGCAGGTTTTCATCCCTTAAATATTCAGGAAAAATAACAGGGTAATTTCCATTTAAATATAAGAAAATATGAATAATAATTTTTTGGGAGCTTTAATTTCTGTTCTGTTCAATTGTGTACTGGCCTGCAGAAGTGTTACCAAAAATAAGAAAACATGTTATTTCACAAAAAAAAGATGATACAAAAAGTGATACAAAAAAAAAAGAACGAGTAAAATGAAGTGTTTAAAAAAAAGAAAGCACAATATCGTTGGGGAAATTATTTCCCGAAAAAAAAGAAAATCGAGCTACAGGTTGATTATTAGCAGATGAACAGAAACTAAACACTAATTTGTATAAAAGACTAAACGTGCAGCTAAAGGCTGATTTCCAGGCTGCCGTTGCTCTGCATGCATTAGCTCAGCGATGCAACGCCTCATTTCAGGGCCACGCTGGAACATTATGCTCCACAACACAATCTATTTAATGCAAAACGACACCTTTTCTGCCATCAGGGGCTTTCAGCAGGTCTCTGAAACCTGGAGCGGTGTCATGCTGCATTAAAGGACACGAGGTGAGCTGGAGCGTGCTGGTGCGAGAGCTCTGGATGGGAGGGAACCAGGATGTGTGCTGGCGACTCCCAAAAAACAACGCGGAGACGTCACTTACGAGGACGTCGTATCCCGGATTAACCCACGAGGACTGGCCGGCTAACGGAACTGGCCGGCTAACGGGACTTTGTGGCGTTTAACTACAGGTCCAACGTCCACCGGAAGTAAAAGATGCTTCTTCAGCTCAAGTTACTCGATAGTAGACGGTTAAAACAAAACAAGTAGGAAAGAGTGCAAATATATAAAGACAGGTTAAATGTGCACATTAAATAAAAGTGTGGATCTTAAGAATCCTTCATTAATACTTAAGCCTCCCATAGAGGTTCCAAAAAACAACACATTATGTAATATTAATAACTTAACTCTAGTCATTTAAACAACCAGTTTATTCGTGTATATATATATATATATATATATATATATATATATATATATGTATATATATATATATATGTATATATATATATATATGTATATATATATATATATATATATATGTATATATATATGTATACATACATATATATACTACATCTCAAAGGTAAATATTATACTTTTTACTGTACTACTTCTCAAAGGTAAATATTGTACTTTTTACTGTACTACATCCCCCAAATTATATAATAAAAGTAATCTGAAATGAGACATTCTGCCTAACGAGTTGTCTTATTTTGAATGCAGGCGTTGTACTTCCTACACTGTAGTATTACTACCCTACCTACAACATCGGAGTACTTCCTCCTCTCCTTGTCTCTCCGTCTTCATATCGACTCACACTTGTTTCCAGTAAACATCAGACGCAGGGTGACACATCACACCGTCATTCCCTTTTCCTGGAAGCCGTTGAGGACTCCGTCTCAGCCTGGTTACGTCTCTCTCTCTCACACACACACACATCAACCTTTTGTTTTTCTTAATAAAGCGGCGTGTTATTGCCCCGGTTGTGCCGCCGTGGTCGAGTTAATCTGTTGTCAGGGAGTCCGGTCTGCTCCCTCTTGATTGTGCCGAGTCAGCCTTTAACCAGCTCCGGGGCTTTAATGGAGTCAGCATTAGTCTTCTATTAATTCAAGCTGACTGATAATTTTCCCCCCAGTTTTGTGCTTGTTATTGTCCGCTGTGCAGTAAATGTGCAAATGAAGCCGTCAGTCAAGTATTTATTGTGTAATTGTTGTTGATTTGGGACATCACTTTTGAAAAAAGGGCTACGAATAAACTTTTGCATGTACTTTAACATTAACAAAGTTCACACTTCTACTCGCGTCGCCAGGATCCTTTAACGTCACTTTTTAAAACACAACTATGTAGCTTGTGAATCCAAACAAAAACACCTGGTTATGTGAATCATGAGTTCATAATGAAGGACTTTTGTCAAGTAAGTTAAGAAGCTCACGTAAGTCAATGTTGGCTTTTGGTTTCACACGGGACACGAACACCGGTCACCTGGGTGAAGGTTATGCTTTTATTTGACTATTCTATCCACCCAGTCCTCCCAATGAGGGAGGTTTGTAACGAATGTTATCGCCATTTATTATTAGAAATACGGAGACATTATTTGGATGAACACAGAAAATCCGCTGTCAAACATCACGAAAAAAACATTTTGCCCCCATTTTCTATCTGATGAGGAGGTTGTTGTTGTTGTTGCTGTGTTTGTTGTGGTGAATGTTGTTGTTTTTGTTATGGTTGTTTAGTTGTTGTAGTTTTGGTCGTTGCAGTGACTGTTGTCGTGATTGTTTTTAAGGTTGTTTTTGTGGTTGTTGTTGTTGTTGTTGTTGTTGTTTCGCTGTTGTCATTGCAGTGATTATTGTTGTGGTTGTTGATGTTGTGGTTGTCGTGATTGCTGTTGTTGTTGAGGTGATTGTTGTTGTGGTTGTGGTGATTGTTGTTGTGGTTGTTTTGTGAGTTGTTTTGTGCGTTGTTGTTGTGGTTATTTTGGTGGTGGTTGTGGTTGTTGTTGTGGTTGTTGTCACAGTAATAATAATAAATATGTTTATTAATATATACCACCGTTCAAAAGCAGACTCCTCAAAGTGCTTCACAGACAAAGTAAACAGGAAGTAAAAGAAGAAACAAACAAACAGGAAGTAAAAGAAGAAACAATAACACAGACGTGAAGATAAAAACACAGAAACTCAACAAATAGTTCTTACGCTGCTTTTTAAAAGTGTCCACAGATCTGAAGTCAGTTTAGAGCTAAAAATACAGCTACTTGTAACTTTTACTAATAAATCTGAGCCTCTCGTTTAATTTAAAACACACTGCAGTTTACAAGCTGAAAGAAAACAAAACAAAACAAAGACCTTGAAGCTGTCGGTGCAGCTGTTAAAAAAGATTAAACGGAGCAAAACAATATCACATCACAGCTTTTCAGACAGAAACAAATATGAAAAGATTATTATCGTTATTAAAGCAACAGGATGCCGTTTCCGCTCGAGAGACGTTGTTTTGGGACATTCGGTGCCGCGCTGACCTCGGATCAGTCCACAGCGGCACTCACGTGTCACTTCCTCTCGTCTGTAAGAACCACGACCGTCTCCATTTTAACACAAGTTCACGAGTGAGGAGCGAGGAGAGGGAGGGGCGATCAAGAATGTGGCTTTTGTAGGTCACCCCGAACAAAGCATGGGGGAGCGAACACACACACACACACACACACACGCACACACACACACACACACGTAACCTACAACCATCCCATTAGGAAAACACACTCACACAGGTGCGTACATCAGAGCCCACATGTTCACACACACACACACACACACACACACACACACACAAGACAAGATCAAGAAAGAGGTTACATGAACGGTGAGGCCTTGTGGTAGTTGTTGGCCTCAAGTGGATCTCACACACACACACACACACACACACACAGGAGAAATAATCATGCAGCTTTCATCCTCCGAGGCAGGAAATGCAGCTTTTAAGCTCTGTGTGTGTGTGTGTGTGTGTGTGTGTGTGTGCAAACTGCTCTTTTAAGCCAACACACACACATACAAACACACACACACTTTCACTCACATAAACAGTTCCTTTTTGGAAAGTATAGCAGATGTTTAAATGCCACACACACACTCACACACACACACACACATTCTTTCCCTCTTTACACACCGACACATTAGAGGAAAACATTATTATTACTATTTCTTTTTTTTCTTACATAAACTACAAAAATGGCTGAGATTTGACAAACGCTGAAAGAATTCAAACAACAACAGTGGAAAGATTCAGTCCCACTCACATGAAGACAAACAAGGAGACTCCAGGGAAGGAAGTAAAAATAACTAGGACACAAAGATAAGGTGAGAAAAAAAGAGAGAAAGAGAAAGCGGAGGAGGGAGAGAAAGGAGACGGAGAAGGAAAGTGTAATTGGACTGAAAGGAAAAGGAGAGACCGGAGGAGGAGGGGGGGAGAACAAGAGAGTCAAATTGTCTCGCAGAGAAGAAGAAAAGAAGACGGAGATGTTTTGACGGACGGGAGGAACATCTGTGAAGAAGGAAAAAGAGGAGCAGTGGGAGGGAGTGATTAATGAAGGAGGGAGGAGGCCAAAGGAGGGCGAAGACGTTCCCTCCGTCCTCCCATTGTGGAGAAAAGACTGGAGAGTCGTCAACACCACAACAAACAGAGAGGACGACGCAAAGTTGTTCCAGTGGGAAACCAAAAAGGTCAAAGGTCACCGGTGTCAGAATAAATTTGAAAAACTCATCCCACACAACTAAATATTATATTATTAGTATTGGGGGATATTTAGCAACAAGCCTCAGATAATGAAGTCAAAAAATAACACAAAGCGGCAAAGAGAGAGAGAAAGAGAGAGAGAGAAAGAGAGAGAGAGACAGAGAGAGAGAGACAGAGAGAGAGTTGGTTTCATGTGTTCAGGCTGAACGGAGCACATTGAGTCTGACCCCGTGACCCCGACTAAAGAAAATACTCCTGTCACTATAGAAGACCCTCCAGAAAATAGATGGCGGTCTATTTTAGAGCCATGAACCACGGCTTGAGACCCCCCCCCACCCTTCATGTTTTGGAGAGACTCAGTTTGTTAATTTGTAAATGATTAAGGATTTTGTACGCCGAGCCGACGGCTCAAGAACGGTCAAAGTTTAACAGCTTGTTTGTTTTTTTTAACGTCATGACTAACCGCCGATGGTCTGCAGGTATCGGGGTGCGTTCGAGGACCAAAGGATTTAACGCCTCGTGGGAGAAAGAAACCGTGAACTTAAAAAAACACAGCGGAGCCTGTAAAGTGACGACTCGCTCAAACCGGCGTTCCTCAGGGAACATGGTTAAGACACTTAAACATCCTTAATAAATACACGTTTATAGAGGAATAAATCAATTATACTTTCATTTCTAGTTCAACTGAAGTTTTTTAACTTGTGTTTCTGTGTTTCTGCCACTTGAAACGCATTAAAGATGCAAAATAAACTGACGGGGGGGCAACGGAACAAAAAGTTCAACAAAAAGGACGAATAATGAAATGCAGTTTCAACGAGGATCCACCCGATCTGACTATCTGCCCATCAGTGTGTGTGTGTGTGTGTGTGAGTGTGTGTGTGTGTAGCAGCATTGTTGATGTTAACACAACCTCAGACACACTGATAATAGAGCAGCTGGAGCATGAAATCACATAGAAAGACAGAGAGAGAGAGAGAGAGAGAGAGAAACGTTCAGTAATGAAGTAGAGAGTGATTTCAGAGTAAAGGGTGAAAAGTAAAACACACAACCAAAAGAAAACAGAAAGAAGAGGGACAAAAACTAAATAAAAAAAAGAGAGACTGAAGTGGGGGGTTGCTGGCATGGTCGAGAGAGTATGACACAGGGTCACCGTGAGAGAGAGAGAGAGAGAGAGAGAGATGAAGAGAAAGAAGTGGGGGAGGGTGAGACACAGAAAGAGAAAGAAACAGACACCAAATTCATTGTTTTCATTGTCTAATTCGAACCACAGAGAGAGGGAGAGGATGGAGGGATGGGGGGGAGAGGAGGGATAGAGGGAGGGAGGGAGAGGAAGAGAGGAAAAACGAGGAGCAACATGAGACGAGTTGAGAGAGATTCACACACATTCCTGTTTGGGACTGAAGTTTGAGCTGAAGATGAAATGATCCGGTTCTTTCTTTCTTTCTTCTTGTGTTTTAAAAGGTCGGAGCGGCCGAACCCTCGACTTCCACTTCCTGTCCGGTGGTTCAACTCTCACTGCGTTACGGCTCTTGTTCATTCCCGGCGTCGCGTAAAACACATGTTATTAAAAATCAATTCATATTTATTTAAGATGTCTTGGTTTCTTTACTTCTTTTTATTACTCATTAACAGAAAACAGTTTTTGATGGATGTCACTGGAAGTTTTGGGGGAATTTCTTTGGGGCGGCTGGTTAGCATCAATTATATCCATCTTGGTGGACATAGTTGTTGGTACTGGCTGCATGATATTGGAAAAGAAAAGAAAAATAAATAATAAAATAGACATTTTCAGCAGATAACAACAAGGGATATTTTTTTGGGTGGGGGGGTCAACGATTCTTTTTGCAACCAAATCCCAAAAATGTTCCTTGTTCATTTTGGGCTGGTGATAATTATTATTACGATGCCTCATCGGACAGACTTGGGAGTCATGGAAACCTTTTGTATCAGCAGAAAGGTTGAAGCCTGACTTGTTGGGGTTACCTTGCTTCACTCCAACGATGGACCCTCTTGGAACGTCGTTGTACGTTTGATTTTAAAAGCGGTAACAGTGCAATACGCCTTTCTGTTATGATCTATTGGCCCCGTAGTTCTAATGTCAAGTGTTCATGTCTCGTGTGTTGTGGTTCCGCTGTATGCTGATATATAAACGTCCAAACCAGCTGACGCTGTGAATATTACATGTTACGCTGGTCGATGCTCTGTAATTGTACCCGTGAAAACAAACATGGCTGACATTGGACTCCTCATTGAAACCGAACCCCCGTTGATTGTGAATAAGCGACAACGTTTTAACAACACATTGAAGTCGGCGAAGGGAACGCACGTTTGATACGCAAATCAATATTGTTTTAAGTTTGCATAAGAACACTTAATAAAGATGGACTCCTTTGTCAATACTTCAGATGACTCTTTCTTTAGGTGGGTGTTTCTCCCAGATTACAGTCTTGCAGGCATTCGTCCAGCCGGCCTTCCCGATGACCGCGGTGTGCTCCGTCTCTTGTCCCGGGTCCCAGGCCGAGGATACATTTACTCAGTGTGGGTTACACTCCTGATATAGGCTGAATAAACACACGCGTCCTTTATTTCTGCTAAGAGTGCACTGACTCTTTTTAAGAATGGTGCTGTATTTATCCAGGAAAATGTTTCACCAGCATGTTTACGCTCATTTATAATGACTTCCTGTTGCACATTCTCACACTCCCACACGTTCACATTCACAGCCACAGTGTGCTGTTGCTGCTACGCTACACACTGAACTATAAGATAGGAGGTCACTGCCTTGTTCCAGGGCCCATCGGGGCTGTCTCATTTGTTGTGGTTCCGGACTCAGTCCTTGGTTTTGTAGACAAGGACACTGTTACACTGTATGGAAACTGTAGCCTCGAAACAACTGTAACTAGGGTTTATGCTACACTATAGCCATGAAACAACTGTAACTAGGGTTTATGCTACAATATAGCCATTAAACAACTGTAACTCGGGTCCATAGTACACTGTATGGAAACTGTAGCCTGGAAACAACTGAAACTAGGGTTTATGCTACACTATAGCCATGAAACAACTGTAACTAGGGTCCATCCTACAATATAGCCATATGACTGTAACTAGAGTTCATGCTACACTGTAGCACTAGAACGACTGTAACTAGGGTTTATGCTACAATGTAGCCATAGAACGACTGTAACTGGGGTTTATGCTACAATGTAGCCATGAAACAACTGTAACTAGGTTCCATGCTACACTGTAGCCATAGAACGACTGTAACTGGGGTTTATGCTACAATGTAGCCATGAAACAACTGTAACTAGGTTCCATGCTACACTGTAGCCATAGAACGACTGTAACTAGGTTTTATGCTACAATGTAGCCATGAAACAACTGTAACTAGGTTCCATGCTACACTGTAGCCATAGAACGACTGTAACTAGGTTTTATGCTACAATGTAGCCATGAAATAACTGTAACTAGGTTCCATGCTACACTGTGTCAAAACTGTAACCATAGAAACAATTGCCTCAAAAGGTACTGTAATATAATATTGGAATAAACTTAAAGCGGCTGTATGTCTGCTCCATCCGAACATCGTGTTGCATTACACTCACGTGTAAATAAATAAATATTTAATTCATGTGAACTGTCACTGACAAAATACATCCGTTTATCAAAGAATCAATAGTGTTAAAATCCCTGAAACATAAAAGAGAAACGAACACAGCTCAGGGTGGAAGGCAATAATCTAAAGGAACAACGAGAGGGAAATAAAAAGAGCAGAATCATATAATTTAATTGTGACCAAATAAAATAAAAAATATTGCATTCAAATTCTGTCGGGTGTCTTTTTCTAACAAAACACACACTCACACACACACACACACACACACATAGTATAGTTGTTGCTTACATAGACGCTCTCTCTGTCCTGTAAACTGCAATAAACCCAAACACACACACACACACACACACAGACACACCGTAAATCTCACCATAATACGCCCTCTGAGTGTATGTATGTGTGTGTGTGTTTATGTGTGTTGTGCGCCTGTGTGTGTACGTGTGTGTGTGTGTTTTATAGGTGTTGTAAATTTGGCTGCCGGCGTTGTTTTTATCAGCATATTCGCAAGCTGTTTAGCCAACGGTGCAGATGTCACTGTTACGACCACACACACACACACACACAAATATACTAAGGAACACACACATGAAGATGTAAAGAGAGAGAAACACGTACACACACACAGCATTTGACACTGTTTATACAGTGTGGTATGTGTGGATAATCCTATCTAAATTCACCTGGTGTGTGTGTGTGTGTGTGTGTATGTGTGTGTGTGTGTGTGTGTGTGTGTGTGTGTGTGTGTACGTGTGAGTGTAAGCCGACCCACCATTTGCATCTGCCTGCGTAAGCCCATACGATTTCTAAACGTATGCGTGTTCGGTGTGCATGCATGCAAGTGTGTGAAGGTCAGCGCCAGAATGTGTGTGTGTGTGTGTGTGTGTTTGAGTGTGTGTGAGCGTTATTTGATTAATGCTGAGAACCGTGGAGTGTTTAGAAAGAGGTCGCGACCTTTCAGCTTCCATTCAATCAGACAGGGAGAGAGAGAGAGAGAGAATACCTCTATCCTCTTCTGGCTATTTTTTCTTTTTCCTTCACCCCTTGAGAATCTGATAAGCCTTACTCAGCACACACACAAACACACACACACATACACACACACACACAAATGCTAATAAAGCCAGGTCCTTTTTTACCTGGACGTGCGGCGACCACACTCGAGGGCCAAAAGTATGTGGACACGTGGTTGTTAGGTTTAAATGACAATATTTACCTACAATAATGTGTTGACCAGTTAGGAGCTGAAACAGGAAGTAGCTGGAGCTTCAGGGAGCGTTTGATGCTTTCTATATTCATTTAAAAAAAAGATTATTTTTCTGAAAAGAAAATACTTTCCCAGTTTGGTGTGAAATGTCGTCTCGATTGGTCCGAAGAGAGCTTTGACTTCAACCTCCTCTGGTTGTATAGAAGTCTATGCTTCATGTGTTGAAGCTGCATTCTCTCTCCGAATCACCAGGGGGCGACTCCTCTGGTTGTATAGAAGTCTATACTTCATGTGTTAAAGCTGCATTCTGTCTCCTGATCACCAGGGGGGGGCGACTCCTCTGATTGTATAGAAGTCTATACTTCATGTGTTAAAGCTGCATTCTCTCTACTGACCACCAGGGGGCGACTCCTCTGGTTGTATAGAAGTCTATGCGTCATGTGTTAAAGCTGCATTCTCTCTCCTGACCACCAGGGGGGCGACTCCTTTGGTCGTATAGAAGTCTATGCTTCATGTGTTAAAGCTGCATTCTCTCTCCTGACCACCAGGGGGCGACTCCTCTGGTTGTATAGAAGTCTATATAAATGACTCTACTTCTCTTGATTTATTCCCTCAGTAAACATTGTAAACATGAGTTTATGGTCTCAATCTCTAGTTTCAAGTCTTCTTCAATACAGCACGATGTTCATTTAATAAATTATGGTCATTTAGAGTCAAACAGACCATAAAGCAGAGTATGCTTTAGGGGCGGGGCTATAATGTGATTGACAGGTCGCCTCAATACGAGCACAAGTGGACATGGAAGTAAAGATGGAACCTTATTCTTTTTCTCCGTAGACTTTCCTCCGGTGGGGTGAACGTCCACGTACTTTTGGCCATGTAGCGCACCTCCTTCCCTCCTTCCCTCCTTTATCCACTGATCTTTCTCTTGAGTCAACACTTTTTGCTTTGTTTCTCCCACCCCCCCCCTCCCCCCCCCCACCACTTTCTCCCATGTCATCTCTTTCCCTTCCCCTCTTCCTCCCTCCGCTATCTGTTCATTTGCTCCCTATCTTCTTCTCCTCTCTTTGAACCTCTCCGTTAGCCCCCGCGGCCCCAGCCAATTACACACTGTTTGTCCACCCGTTTTCAATAAAACACTCCCCCCCCCCTCTCTCACCCCCCCATCTCTCTCTCTCTCTCCCCCTCTCTCTCTCTCTCCGTTCACCCCCGACTGCTTCCGTCCACTCCCGTCTTCCCTCTCCTCCCTTATTTCACTTTTTTTTCATTTTTAATTAACTTCTTTTGTAACTTGGAGGCGACCCCCCCCCCTCCCTCCCTCCTCCCTCCCCCACTCCTTTCCTCCAACATAACTCCTGCACTCCCACACTTTCTCACAAAACACACACACACACACACGCACACATACGCGGAGGTTAAACATGCTATTTACATATCAATTAAGCTCAGACACTGAATCAATGATTAATAATCAGATTATCCAGCTAATCTGCTGCTGTTTAACTTCCGTTTCACGCGTTTTGATCCGGATTTGAAGGGATTTTTATCGTTATTGAAATATTTAAACGGGTCTCGATTACTCTTCAGTAAGCTGGAGTGCGTTTTATTATTTCATACGTTTCAGAAGACTCAAAAAAAACGTTGTTGATTTGATTATTTGCTGAATGGATCGGTTTCAGTCATGAAATCAATAATTTAAAACCGTTTTAAATGGTTTATTTTCTAATCCTGTTATTTATTTCCACTTCTTTGTGTCTTTTTGCTTGTGTGTGAACTTGACTTTCTGCTGGGAAACTTGACATTTCATATTTTACCTGCTAAGAGTTTAATAAACTGATATTGTACATAAATATATATTAAACTAGTAGATTTAATTACTTAGATTAGTAAAAATTAATGCTTTAAAAAACACACTTTGCTATATCCTTATGGCATGTTTGAGCAAAAACTGAAAAACTGCAACAACAACAACAAAAGCATTAATTTGTACAAATCTATATATATATATATATATATATATATAAACTTGAGTTATTGTGCTTTTATGTCTGATGTCTTTACTGGCTTTTTCACTTTATTCCTGCAGGCTGTTCATATGTATATAAATATATATAAATATATATAAAAACACATTCTTGCAGCGGACTTGACTTTAATCTGCTGAAGACATTTTAAAGTTTTTTTCTGCACATTTTGGTATTTTAAGTTCTGTATTTTGTATAAATGCTCCAGCATGAAACTCATAATCTTATAATAATAAATCTGATATTCAGATGAGTGTGTTAAAGCAGTAAAACAGTAAAGAGTATATGAGGGTACACTGAATGTACCAAAGTACAATTAGAATATACATCGTAAGAAGTATTCAACACTAGTTCTCGTGGATTCTTTTTTAAATCTGTTGATCTTCTGCAAAGTAATATTATTAAATTATATTCTGTAAGATGTGAAGTCCATCAGGAACTTTGAAACTAAATAAACAGAAAAGGTTTTATATAAAAAATACTTCCTGCGGTTGAATCTCAAACCCCTCAAACTTTGACTTTGATGAGATGCTTAACAACCCTCCTCCTCCTCCTCCTCTTTCTTCTCCTTCTCCTCCTCCTCCTCCTCCTCCCTTCCTCCCTTCCTCCCTCCACCTGTCCCCTCTCCTTTAAAAAGGTGCAGTGATTTATTGGTGACACCAAAGTGTCAAACACAGAGAGGAGAAACAATAAAGACAAAGAAGGAGGTGAACAGAAAAATAGATACAGGATTAAAAAAAATGTAATTATAAATAAAAGAGGGAGAAATGAAGGCAAAAAGAGCACGGACACCCACCACACACACACACACACACACACACACACACACTGAGTGTTTCTCTTTATGACGGCGAAGCATGTATTGTTACATTGTTTCCTTTGAGTAGAAAATTACAGTTGAGCGGATCGCTTCAATGACGAGCTATCAAAACGACAGCAAACACACACACACACACACACACACACACACCAGTTAACATGCAGCCACATTGTACACACACACACACACCAGTTAACATGCAGCCACATTGTACACACACACACACTGCGACTGAATGACAAGCTCATAGCAGCAAAATGTTTTCAGATACTCAACAAAACTCTTTCTGACGCGTTTAGTGGTTTAAGACACACACACACACACACTCACACACTCACACACCCTTCATATGCTAATATGCAGGTGCAGTACTAACACCACACTTTACAAGTAAAAGTCATCAAAGCCTGAATGAAAGTAGACGGATGTGAGTAGTATTCACAAAAGTATTGATTGATCATGAAATGTTGTACTTTAATATCTGAAGTGCATGTTTTTAATCCTCTCTCTGAGAAGTAGTACAGTAAAAAGTACAATAGTTACCTCTGAGATGTAGTACTGTAAAAAGTCCACTATGTACCTCAGATGTAGTACTGTAAAAAGTACAATATGTACCTCTGATGTAGTACTGTAAAAAGTACACTATGTACCTCTGAGATGTAGTACTGTAAAAAGTATAATATGTACCTCTGATATAGTACTGTAAAAAGTACACTATGTACCTCCGATGTAGTACTGTAAAAAGTACAATATGTACCTCCGATGTAGTACTGTAAAAAGTACACTATGTACCTCTGAGATGTAGTACTGTAAAAAGTACAATATGTACCTCTGAGATGTAGTACTGTAAAAAGTACACTATGTACCCCTGATGTAGTACTGTAAAAAGTACAATATGTACCTGATGTAGTACTGTAAAAAGTACAATATGTACCTCTGAGATGTAGTACTGTAAAAAGTACAATATGTACCTCTGAGATGTAGTACTGTAAAAAGTACAATATGTACCTCTGATGTAGTACTGTAAAAAGTACACTATGTACCTCTGAGATGTAGTACTGTAAAAAGTACAATATGTACCTCTGATGTAGTACTGTAAAAAGTACACTATGTACCTCTGAGATGTAGTACTGTAAAAAGTGCAATATGTACCTCTGATGTAGTACTGTAAAAAGTACAATATGTACCTCTGATGTAGTACTGTAAAAAGTACACTATGTACCTCTGAGATGTAGTACTGTAAAAAGTGCAATATGTACCTCTGATGTAGTACTGTAAAAAGTACAATATGTACCTCTGATGTAGTACTGTAAAAAGTACAATATGTACCTCCGATGTAGTACTGTAAAAAGTACACTATGCACCTCTGAGATGTAGTACTGTAAAAAGTACACTATGTACCTCTGATGTAGTACTGTAAAAAGTACAATATGTACCTCTGATGTAGTACTGTAAAAAGTACAATATGTACCTCTGATGTAGTACTGTAAAAAGTACACTATGTACCTCTGATGTAGTACAGTACAAAGTACACTATGTACGTCTGAGACGTAGTACAGAACAAAGTACAATAGTTACCTCTGAGATGTAGTACAGTACAAAGTACACTATGTACCTCTGAGATGTAATGAAGTACCTTTAATTGTACATCCAGTATTTGAGTTATTTTTCACCGTTGATGTAAAGTGTAAAAAACGTAACTTTTAAACCACCGTTTTGAGTATTCACATTAAAATATTCAAAAAATTCAAAAATATCACCACAAAACTTTTTTAAAGATGTTTTAATTTCAAAGTCGGACGTTTATTTTATTTCAAAAAAAGGAGAAAACATTAAAATATTCAAACACATTAAACTTAAAAGTCGTCACTTAAGACTTCATTTTCTTCTCTCGCAGAAAAACAAAACCAGTTTGGAAAAGTTTCCACTTGACATGTTTGTTTGCTCTCACACACACACACACACACACACACACACACACACACACACACACACACACACACACACACACACACACTTCCCCCATAAAAGTCTCAGTTTAACCACTGTTATTATTCTAATCATGATGACATGTTTTTAAATGGATTATTCATTAATAACACGCTGTCTGGGAAGGACACACAAAAACACCAACAACACACACACAACCCCCCCCCCCCCCCCCCCCACACACACACACACACACACTCACACACACAAAAGCCACACAAACTACAAAATATGTGCAATAATAGCAAGAGTTTTTAAGAAAACACACACACACACAAACACACACACACACACAAACTCATACACACAAACACACACACACACACACAAACATGACATGTTTTTTCTCTGTTAATCACAAATTACAGCAAGTTTTTGTTAATAACACGCTGTCTGATGAAGTTTCTGCATGACGAGGACGCTGGTGGGCGACACACACACTCACACACACACACACACACACTCTTGTCATTTCTTTAATTGATTACAGCTATAATTATTTTGTAATAACACACACACGTATGTCGTGGCGTTTTAAAAATGGGTGATAATGACATTTTCCTTCCTGTTTTTATTAATAACATGTTGTCTGTGGGACGACACACACACTCCCCCCCCCCCCCCCCCCCCCCCACTGCCCTCTCTTTACCCTCTCTCTCTCAGCTCCTCCTCTCTGTTCTCCTTTCATCTCCTCCTCTGACCTCCTCCTCTCTCTCTTTGATATTGTAGTCTGCCGATGCTGCTCGCCCTAAACTGTAAATCTGTCGCTCGGCACACACACACACACACACACACACACACACACACGCACACACGCACACACACACACACACACACAGAACACACACCTCTGACAAGCTGTCACAATAAATAGAGAGATAAGACCAGGTGGACGAAGAAGAAGAGAGGGGAGGTGGGGGGGTAAATGACAAGAAGATTGAATATAAGAAGGATGCGAGGGAGGAAACGAGAGGGAAAGATGAACAGATGGACAGAAAGGAGGAGGAAGAGGAGGAAAAGAAAACTTGTGCTGGTAAACGAGAGGAGGAGGAAGGATAGAAAAGAGGAGACAAGGAGGAACAAATGGACCAAAAGATGAAGAGGAGGTTAAGAAAGGATGGAGGAGGAGAAGAAAGAGGAGAGGACAAGAAAGGAAACGATAGGAGAGAGGAAAGGAGGAGGAGACAGAGGAGAGGAAACAAGAGGAGAGGACAAGAAGGGAAAGCAAACAAGAAGACGAGAGGGACCAACATATGGAAGAGGAGTAAAGAGAGGAGGAGAAGAGGAGAAGAGGATGAACACATGGACATAAAGATGGAGGTGAAGGGAGGACCAAAGGAAAACATGGAGAGAGAGAAAAGACGCAAAGGAAACAAGAGAAGAAAGGAAGAGGAGGAGGGGAAAATGAAAAGGAAGCAAGGAAGGAGAGGACAAACGGACCAACGGTGAGGAGGAGGAGAAAGAGGAGAGGAAACAAGAGGAGAGGAAAAAAGGAAAGGAAAAGAGGGAGAGGGAGAGGGATCAACATGTGAAAAGGAAGGAAAAGGAGGAGAGGAGTGAGGAGAGGAAGATGGAGGGATAACGAAAGAATGAAAAGGGAGCAGAGGAGAGATTAAAGTAAAAGAGATATGAAAGAAAAGGAGGGGGTGAAAGGAGGAGAGGTGGAGAGATGGAGGGATGGAGGGATGGAGGGATTACCTGGTGAACGAGAGGAAAAGCTGTTGTGACATTCCCTAATGTGATTTCTAAACCAATCTGCTAAGTGCACCTACGAGACTGTGTGTGTGTGTGTGTGTGTGTGTGTGTGTGTGTGTGTGTGTGTGTGTGTGTGTTCACAGGCATCCAATAATCTTGTTGCAGACAACACCCTCACATCCTCCCTCCTCACCTCCTCCCTCCCTCACCTCCTCCCTCCCTCACCTCCTCCATCCTCACCTCCTCCCTTCCTCACCTCCTCCATCCTCACCTCCTCCCTCCCTCACCTCCTTCACCTCCTCCATCCTCACCTCCTCCATCCTCTCACCCTCCCTCCTCCTCACTTCCTCCATCCTCCCTCCCTCACCTCCTCCTTCACCTCCTCCCTCCCTCTCCTCCTCCTCCTCCTCCTCCTCCTCCTCCTCACCTCCTCACCTCCTTCCTCCCTCACCTCCCTCACCTCCTCCTTCATCTCCTCTCTCCCTCCCTCTCCTCCTCCTCCTCCTCCTCCTCACCTCCTCCCATCCTCACCTCCTCCATCCTCTCACCCTCCCTCCTCTCCTCCTCCCCTCTCCTCCTCCTCCTCCTCCTCCTCCTCCTCCTCCTCCTCCTCCCCTCTCCTCCTCCTCCTCCCTCCCTCACCTCCTCCCTCTCCTCACCCTCCCTCCTCCTCACCTCCTCACCTCCTCCCTCCATCACTTGAGGTCTGTCCACACTAAAAAAAAGCTAAATCTGAAAAACGCTGACGACCCAAAAAAATGACCTGAAAATATTAACCGACTTATTTTTTTAATTTGTACTTTTACTGAAGTACAAGTACGCAAACGTGTCCTAAATAAACATTACATAATGCCTCATTTGCATATTTAAACATAACATTTGATAAAACTTGAAGTAAATATTTAACCCTGTATCCACCTGCAGCGTCTCCTCATTCATAACCGGCGTTTTCATCGTAACGAAGCAACGTTGTAACAAAGTATTTTCACCGTGTATTAGTACTTTCACTGAAGTATCTGAATACTTCTAGTACTAGTTCTCTCTCTCTCTGCTTTGTTATTGTTAATGTCTCTCGCCCGACTCCTTTTGAAGACTCTCTCTCTCTCTCGAAAGTTGGAGCCTGAAACAGCTTTTGTGAAACATTATCTATTCCCCAACACACACACACACACACACACACACACACACACACACACGTTGACCTGCCTCTCCCCTCTTGCTGTTTTGTTCAGTATGCGCACACGCACGTGCACACACACACACACACACACACACACAGGGTAGAGGGGGGGAGGGAGGATCAGTTCTTCTCCGTGGTGACAGAGGGTCATATTCCTTACTTTGATCTTCACCTCTCTCTCTCTCTGTTTTCATCCGAGAGAGAGAGAGAGAGAGAGAGAGAGAGATCATCTCTATGTCTCTCGTCCCGGCTGGTTGGTGGGTTGGTAAGTGAAGCATGAAACCACCTCCTCTGCCCTGAGACACACACACACACACACACACACACACACACACACACACACACACACACACACACAGTGTGTGCATAGATAGGTAATAAAATGGTAGCGATAGTAAACCCCTGATGGAGATGTTTTAAATGTTTTATCAACAACATGCAATCATTTCAATTTAAGTTGAATAAAAAGTAACAAATAAAACAAAATGTGACGTAAAAAAAAAAAAACATTTTACGAATTCCTTCGGTTTTCTGAGGTCCAAACAGCCAATCACGTCGCAGCGGTTTGCTTAGTTAACTGGAGTTTAGCCACCGTGCATATTTCTGGGGCTTTTATTGTGAAAGGTAAGACAAAATTCGTAGATGATCACGGAAAATCTATTTGTATGTTAACTAAACCTGAACGAGTTGTTTCCTGTGAAGACGGAGGTTTATTTTGAAAAGCCCGTCCGCAAGCGAAAATTGTTTTGAAGCGTCAATTTGTACATCAACAGGAAGTGAGAGCGGCGCTCTGTGTAATTTAAAGCAACAGTACAATAAAAAACATATACATTTTGTCGGTAAAAAAAAACCCCAATCCTGATAAAGAATCGCGATTGCTGAATATTGATCACAAAATTACTCGGTTCATAATTTTGATCAGAATCGTCACTTCCTGTAAAACTGATCGCCGATCAATGACGACCGCCTCGCTGCAGAGAGGTGACCTCAACTCCAGCCGGTCCAACGCTTTAACCTTTATCAATTAACCAGGAGCACAAAGCGGAGCTGAAACCAGACACACACACACACACACACACACACACACACACACACACACACCAGCAAAACAAACACAAATATCAGCACACAAACAGCCCAAAATGAACACACACACACACACACAGATGCAACCTGAGCCGGTGTGACAACTGATAGCTCTGTTTGTGCATGCTAGACAATCACACACACACACACACACACA
>NC_046983.1:4151100-4163600 GCF_009769545.1 Cyclopterus lumpus | reverse complement strand
TTTCCACTTGAAGGGAAGAAGAAGAAGAAGAAGAAGAAGAAGAAGAAGAAGAAGCAAAAGAAGTAGCGCTCGTGCGTCTTCTCCCGCTTGTTTTGCTGTCACTGTTCTCCTTCCGCTCGCTCCTCTCTCTCTCTCTTGTTATCCGCGCGTGGAGGAGCGGACTGTCCGGTCTGTGCGTAAAAGCGACTGGATCAGACTCCAGGTCAGCCCCCACCGTCCTGGCCCCGCCCCCTTCATTCATGACTGACAGCCGGCTGGGCCAATCGGAGAAGACCCCTACCACCCCCACCCTTTGCAGGACTGGGGGTGTGATTGGCGAGGAATGAAAAGGGAGGACTTGATTACACCCCATTGATGCGTGATTTCGTACGCGCGTGCGTGTGCGTACTAGTATGTATGTGTGCGCGTGCGTGGCGGGTATCGCTCCCATCTCTCGTTCTACTGTTTCGAAAAAAAAAACTTTCTCACGAGTTTCTTGAGTCGCGAACGGGAAGTTTTAATGTTTCTACTCAAGCGCTACTCTGTGTCTGTGTGCGCGGGCGCGTGCGTGTGTGCGTGCGTGTGTCCAGGAGTGGCTCACATGCGAGCTCTGGTGGCGAGACGGACGCATGTTCCTCACACACTGACCGCTGACCCGTGAACGCATCATCCGGACTGTTAGGTGGAGATGTGAGAAAAAGAGTTGGACAGAAAGGGAAGGAGGGAGGAAGGAAAGGAGGAAGGAAGTGGGGAAATGAGGAAGAAATAAAGGAAGGAAAGAGAAGAAGGAAGAACATAGGGATGGTTATGGAAAGATAAAGGAAAGAATAAGGAGGACATGGGAATTAAGGAAGGACCGAAGGAAAGGAGAAAGGAAGGAGGAAATCAAAAAAAGAGCTAAGTGGTGATAATTTATATCACAAAAGTAGAAGAAAGGGATTAAAAGAGAAAAGAATGAGAAAAGACATCATCATGTAGCAGCAGAGAGAATGAATTACTGGTGTGTGTGTGTGTGTGTGTGTGTGTGTGTGTGTGTGTGTGTGTGTGTGTGTGTGTGTGTGTGTGTGTGTGTGTGTGCGTGTGTGTGTGTGTGTGTGTGTGTGGGATTGAGCGGTGTGGATTACAGACAGACGGAGTTTGGTAATCCCGTGTAATCTCATTACGATGAGAAGCCCTGACTGGATGAAAGAGAAAAGAGAGAGAGTCGAAAAACACACAAAAAAGAGGACGAGACGGAGAAAGAAAAAAGAGAAGAACGAAAACCGTAAAAAAAATACTTCACGACTGCTCTAATAAATATTATATATTAGATTATTTATAGCAGGATTTTACTGCTTTTCGTTGTTTTAAAAATTAACTAAGAATTATTCTCATTATTGATTGAGTGTTTTCTTAATAAATCAATAGATTTGTATATGTAAAAAAAAAGAAATGTCACAATTACCCAAAGTTATTATTACTAATATTACCCAAAAAAAGCAGGAAAACCTTCACATTTAGGGTTAAAAACAGCTCGGTGATCAAAGTTTAAAATACATTTCCTGTCAATCGATTGATCAACGATCAATCATTTTAAGCTGTAATTATATAAACTGTTTGTTTATTTATAATAAAACATCATATTTCATAAACTCCTGCTGTAATAACTCCTCATCTTAATGTGAGTGATGAAGTGGTGAAGTTGCAAGGTGATATCTATGAGGTCATGTTTTATTTATACTATATTTATTAATATAAACATGGAGAAAATTAATTTTATTTACATTTTTTAACAGTGTTTTCTGAGTAATGGAATGAAACAAACAGCAATCTAAAATATCATCTGTAGAAACTTTAACGTTCCAACAACATGAAACAAGAGTTTTGAACCTTACTGAAATATTTAAAATAAATGTAACTAATGTCTGAAGCTGCAGCCACTCAAACACGCTGCAGCGTCTATTATTCGACACTTCCCCCAGAAATATATTTCCCCCTCAGGAGATCAGGAAGTGATGGAGACAAAAAATACACAATTAGGAATTTAAGAGGAAAAAGTATGGAATGATGGCACAAAAAAAAAGAAATAAAAAGGTGAGACAAAGTGAGAAAAAAGAGAGAGACGGAGAGAGAGACGGAGACGCGAGAGCAATAACTCGTCTCTCGGGACTAATAATGATCCCACCGACGCCGGACCTGGAGAGACAGAGAGAGATGAGGTCTTAGCGGAGGTGAATATCTCTCTGCGGGGTTATAATGACCGGAATGATCTTGGACTTGTTGGGAGAAAGAGGAAACTTTAAAAAAAAGAGATACATGTGAGGAGAGGAGGAAGAGTAAGAGTAAGAGAGAGAGGGAGAGGACGAAAAGTGGTGAAAGGTGTCCGATAAATGCTCTTCATCCAACACGAGAAAGAGGAAGAAACGATGTTCTTCGCTCTGGTTGTATAGAAGTATATGCTTCACGTGTTAAAGCTGCATTCTCTCTCCTGACCACCAGGGCGCGACTTCTCTGGTTGTATAGAAGTCTATGCTTCATGTGTTAAAGCTGCATTCTCTCTACTGACCACCAGGGCGCGACTCCTCTGGTTGTATAGAAGTCTATGCTTCACGTGTTAAAGCTGCGTTTTCTCTACTGACCACCAGGGGGCGACTCCTCTGGTTGTATAGAAGTCTATGCTTCATGTGTTAAAGCTGCATTCTCTCTCCTGACCACCAGGGGGCGACTCCTCTGGTTGTATAGAAGTCTATGCTTCATGTGTTAAAGCTGCATTCTCTCTCCTGACCACCAGGGGGTGACTCCTCTGGTTGTATAGAAGTCTATATAAATGACTCTACTTCTCTTGATTTATTCCCTCAGTAAACATTGTAAACATGAGTTTATGGTCTCAATCTCTAGTTTCAAGTCTTCTTCAATACAGCGTGATGTTCATTTAGTAGATTATGGTCATTTAGAGTCAAACAGACCATAAAGCAGGGTATGCTTTAGGGGCGGGGCTACCTTGTTTTGTTATTTTGCTTTGTTACTTTGTTACTTTGTTAGGTTACTATGTTGCATAATATTATTTCATAACATTGTTACGTTGAGAATTCAAGAATATCTTACTTCTAAAATAATGCAGGGGGGGGGGGGGGGCGGGGGTTGCAGCCGTTCAGTGTTTAAATGGAAATGACAGGACATAATGCTCAAATCTCTTGGTTCCCCCGTTATCTTTCTTTTCCTCGTCTTTATCACTCGTCTGCTTCTGAAAACCACATGAACGACGGCGGGGAGGGGAAATAATGTCATTTGCGAGTGCAGAGGAAGTCCCTGCAGGACGTACGGTGACACCTGACAGTGATGTACGTTCCAGTTACTGTAAAGTTTTAAAAATGCTTATTTTAATAACTTAAGGAACCGTTGTTTTTAATCAGAAGCCAAAGAACAGCCTGGAATCACCACATAACATTCTTCAAAATGTTCTACACTGGAAGCAAAGCCCCATTTTAATGATTGTTATCGTGAGTGAATATAAAACAGAAGAAAGAAACAGAAGAGAAAAGGTATGGAGTTTATTTTCTAGAAGACAGGGTTCCCTTCAAACTAATGGGTTCCTTTCAACATGACCACAATCTGTTCTTAAGATTTAAGATGCCACAATCTATATTTTTAAAATAAGAATAAAGAGTTTCAGCAAAAAAATAAAGTTTACAAAATGTTTTATGTGTTTTTGACCATAAAATGACCTGAAAATGGCCAACGTTTCATTTAAAACGCCCATCGCTGTTTTCCACGGACCAAATTAATCAGGAGTACACTGCTCACCGCTCTAAAAGCATATTTTCATATAAAGAGCTGTACAAAAACAGTGTTCAAGACCTGCTCAGCAGAAAACAGCTGGTTAGAGACCAGCTGGGGAACAAAGTGGAGCGTTTATCTCTTAAAGAGACAGATACTTCCACCCGGAGGCGGTGGAGACCAAAAACAGAGCAAGAAGAAGAGTGAATATTGGATTTAAATTCAACCGGTGGACACAAACACAACTCCTAATTAAAGATTAATGTTGCCCTGTAACTGCTGGACTTTTAAATAAGCAACTATTTGCTAATTAGATACCATAACAACCAATGGGGTAAATATTGACTGTACAAGAGCCCACTCTCATCTGCTCCACCTTTTGACCTCTTTTCATTGGTCAGAAGTGAGAATGACACAGTTAATACACACAGAGGGACATCGTTATGTTAAAGACGAGTGAAGAGGAGAGGATAAAGGAATATAAAGATGAGACAAGGAAAGGAAAACGGCAACAAAAATGAATGAATTAATCCATCAACTGATGATGAAAGGCACCTAAAGAAAAAGAAAAGAGGTGAAGAGGAAAGAGGCAGAATAGTTCACCGCAGTGTCGGGTGACATTGGTCTGCTGGCTTTTTATAATTTTCTTTTTTTAATTTCAGTTTGGGACAAAAACATGAATGAGGAAAGAGCCGCGGGCTGTGTGAGAGTGTGTGTGTGAGAGTGTGTGTATCTTTTCAAAGTCTTGTCTCACACACACAAACACCTCAGTTCTTATACAAAGTGTTTCTGCAAACACACACACACACACACACACGCTGCTGTATCTGAGCCATCACTAGAGGCCATCAGGATTTATTTAGCTTTTATTTATACAAGCTTAAAGTCAAACCATCCATCTCACACACAATAGCCCCCAGCTTTCATTACAGTGTGTGTGTGTGTGTGTGTGTGTGTGTGTGTGTGGAGCAGATAACATTGCGTGCATGTAAGCAAGTTTGTGATGATATACAGTAATTCTGAGATGTCACGTGTGTGTGTGTGTGTGTGTGTGTGTGTGCGTGCATGTGTGTGTGTGTCTTTTCTCATCATTCTCAGCACCTCCAGCGATGATGTTGACGACGGCGGCTCAAGTTGTGTTCTTTAATAATCTAATTCAACAACACAATTACCAAGTGTCAAACTGCAGCGCGAGCGTCTCGGGGCCGAGGAGTGACAGCGGCGCCTCGGTTCTTCTTCTTTTTCCTTTTTATACAATCAGCAGCTAAATTACAACTCAATGGACACGCCAAATGTACAAGGAAGATCTTCTCTCAGGGGGGTGGAACATAGCGGGTTTGGAACATAGTGTGTTTAGAACACAGAGGGTTTGGAACATAGCGGGTTTGGAACATAGTGTGTTTAGAACACAGAGGGTTTGGAATACAGTGGGTTTGGAACATAGTGTGTTTGGAACATAGAGGGTTTGGAACACAGAGGGTTTGGAACATAGAGGGTTTGGAACACAGAGGGTTTGGAACATAGTGTGTTTAGAACATAGAGGGTTTGGAACATAGAGGGTTTGGAACATAGTGTGTTTAGAACATAGAGGGTTTGGAACATAGTGTGTTTGGAACATAGAGGGTTTGGAACACAGAGGGTTTGGAACACAGAGGGTTTGGAACACAGAGGGTTTGGAACATAGTGTGTTTAGAACATAGAGGGTTTGGAACATAGAGGGTTTGGAACATAGAGGGTTTGGAACATAGTGTGTTTAGAACATAGAGGGTTTGGAACATAGAGGGTTTGGAACATAGAGGGTTTGAAACATAGAGGGTTTGGAACATAGTGTGTTTGGAACATAGCGGGTTTGGAACATAGTGTGTTTGGAACATAGTGTGTTTGGAACATAGAGGGTTTGGAACATAGTGTGTTTAGAACATAGAGGGTTTGGAACATAGTGTGTTTAGAACATAGAGGGTTTGGAACATAGTGTGTTTGGAACATAGTGTGTTTGGAACATAGAGGGTTTGGAACATAGTGTGTTTAGAACACAGAGGGTTTGGAACATAGTGTGTTTGGAACATAGTGTGTTTGGAACATAGAGGGTTTGGAACATAGTGTGTTTGGAACATAGAGGGTTTGGAACACAGAGGGTTTGGAACATAGTGTGTTTAGAACATAGAGGGTTTGGAACATAGAGGGTTTGGAACATAGAGGGTTTGGAACATAGTGTGTTTGGAACATAGAGGGTTTGGAACATAGTGTGTTTAGAAAATAGAGGGTTTGGAACACAGAGGGTTTGGAACATAGTGTGTTTAGAACATAGAGGGTTTGGAACATAGAGGGTTTGGAACATAGAGGGTTTGGAACATAGTGTGTTTGGAAAATATTGTGTTTGGAACATAGAGGGTTTGGAACATAGTGTGTTTAGAACATAGAGGGTTTGGAACATAGTGTGTTTGGAACATAGAGGGTTTGGAACATAGAGGGTTTGGAACATAGTGTGTTTGGAACATAGAGGGTTTGGAACATAGTGTGTTTAGAAAATAGAGGGTTTGGAACATAATGTATTTGGAACATAGAGGGTTTGGAACATAGAGGGTTTGGAACATAGTGTGTTTAGAACATAGAGGGTTTGGAACATAGAGGGTTTGGAACATAGTGTGTTTAGAAAATAGAGGGTTTGGAACATAGTGTGTTTAGAACATAGAGGGTTTGGAACATAGAGGGTTTGGAACATAGAGGGTTTGGAACATAGTGTGTTTGGAACATAGAGGGTTTGGAACATAGTGTGTTTAGAAAATAGAGGGTTTGGAACATAATGTATTTGGAACATAGAGTGTTGGAACATAGAGGGTTTGGAACATAGAGGGTTTGGAACATAGTGTGTTTAGAACATAGAGGGTTTGGAACATAGAGTGTTTGGAACATAGTGTGTTTGGAACATAGAGGGTTTGGAACATAGTGTGTTTGGAACATAGAGGGTTTGGAACATAGTGTGTTTAGAACACAGAGGGTTTGGAACATAGTGTGTTTGGAACATAGTGTGTTTGAACATAGAGGGTTTGGAACATAGTGTGTTTGGAACATAGAGTGTTTGGAATACAGTGGGCTTGGAACATAGTGTGTTTGGAACATAGAGGGTTTGGAACACAGACGGTTTGGAACATAGAGGGTTTGGAATACAGAGGGTTTGGAACATAGTGTGTTTAGAACATAGAGGGTTTGGAACATAGAGGGTTTGGAACATAGAGGGTTTGGAACATAGAGGGTTTTGAAACATAGAGGGTTTGGAACATAGTGTGTTTGGAACATAGCGGGTTTGGAACATAGTGTGTTTGGAAAATAGTGTGTTTGGAACATAGAGGGTTTGGAACATAGTGTGTTTAGAACACAGAGGGTTTGGAACATAGTGTGTTTGGAACATAGTGTGTTTTGGAACATAGTGTGTTTGGAACATAGAGGGTTTGGAACATAGTGTGTTTAGAACATAGAGGGTTTGGAACATAGTGTGTTTAGAACATAGAGGGTTTTGGAACATAGTGTGTTTGGAACATAGTGTGTTTGGAACATAGAGGGTTTGGAACATAGTGTGTTTAGAACACAGAGGGTTTGGAACATAGTGTGTTTGGAACATAGTGTGTTTGGAACATAGAGGGTTTGGAACATAGTGTGTTTAGAACATAGAGGGTTTGGAACATAGAGGGTTTGGAACATAGTGTGTTTAGAAAATAGAGGGTTTGGAACATAATGTATTTGGAACATAGAGGGTTTGGAACATAGAGGGTTTGGAACATAGAGGGTTTGGAACATAGTGTGTTTAGAACATAGAGGGTTTGGAACATAGAGGGTTTGGAACATAGTGTGTTTAGAACATAGAGGGTTTGGAACATAGAGGGTTTGGAACATAGTGTGTTTAGAAAATAGAGGGTTTGGAACATAGTGTGTTTAGAACATAGAGGGTTTGGAACATAGAGGGTTTGGAACATAGTGTGTTTAGAAAATAGAGGGTTTGGAACATAATGTGTTTGGAACATAGAGGGTTTGGAACATAGAGGGTTTGGAACATAGAGGGTTTGGAACATAGTGTGTTTAGAACATAGAGGGTTTGGAACATAGAGGGTTTGGAACATAGTGTGTTTAGAAAATAGAGGGTTTGGAACATAGTGTGTTTGGAACATAGAGGGTTTGGAACATAGAGGGTTTGGAACATAGTGTGTTTAGAACATAGAAGGTTTGGAACATAATGTGTTTGGAACATAGAGGGTTTGGAACATAGAGGGTTTGGAACATAGTGTGTTTGGAAAATATTGTGTTTGGAACATAGAGGGTTTGGAACATAGTGTGTTTAGAACATAGAGGGTTTGGAACATAGTGTGTTTGGAACATAGAGGGTTTGGAACATAGAGGGTTTGGAACATAGTGTGTTTGGAACATAGAGGGTTTGGAACATAGTGTGTTTAGAAAATAGAGGGTTTGGAACATAATGTATTTGGAACATAGAGGGTTTGGAACATAGAGGGTTTGGAACATAGTGTGTTTAGAACATAGAGGGTTTGGAACATAGAGGGTTTGGAACATAGTGTGTTTAGAAAATAGAGGGTTTGGAACATAGTGTGTTTAGAACATAGAGGGTTTGGAACATAGAGGGTTTGGAACATAGAGGGTTTGGAACATAGTGTGTTTGGAACATAGAGGGTTTGGAACATAGTGTGTTTAGAAAATAGAGGGTTTGGAACATAATGTATTTGGAACATAGAGTGTTTGGAACATAGAGGGTTTGGAACATAGAGGGTTTGGAACATAGTGTGTTTAGAACATAGAGAGTTTGGAACATAGAGTGTTTGGAACATAGTGTGTTTGGAACATAGAGGGTTTGGAACATAGTGTGTTTGGAACATAGAGGGTTTGGAACATAGTGTGTTTAGAACACAGAGGGTTTGGAACATAGTGTGTTTGGAACATAGTGTGTTTGGAACATAGAGGGTTTGGAACATAGTGTGTTTAGAACATAGAGGGTTTGGAACATAGTGTGTTTAGAACATAGAGGGTTTGGAATACAGTGGGCTTGGAACATAGTGTGTTTGGAACATAGAGGGTTTGGAACACAGACGGTTTGGAACATAGAGGGTTTGGAATACAGAGGGTTTGGAACATAGTGTGTTTAGAACATAGAGGGTTTGGAACATAGAGGGTTTGGAACATAGAGGGTTTGGAACATAGAGGGTTTGAAACATAGAGGGTTTGGAACATAGTGTGTTTGGAACATAGCGGGTTTGGAACATAGTGTGTTTGGAAAATAGTGTGTTTGGAACATAGAGGGTTTGGAACATAGTGTGTTTAGAACACAGAGGGTTTGGAACATAGTGTGTTTGGAACATAGTGTGTTTGGAACATAGTGTGTTTGGAACATAGAGGGTTTGGAACATAGTGTGTTTAGAACATAGAGGGTTTGGAACATAGTGTGTTTAGAACATAGAGGGTTTGGAACATAGTGTGTTTGGAACATAGTGTGTTTGGAACATAGAGGGTTTGGAACATAGTGTGTTTAGAACACAGAGGGTTTGGAACATAGTGTGTTTGGAACATAGTGTGTTTGGAACATAGAGGGTTTGGAACATAGTGTGTTTAGAACATAGAGGGTTTGGAACATAGAGGGTTTGGAACATAGTGTGTTTAGAAAATAGAGGGTTTGGAACATAATGTATTTGGAACATAGAGGGTTTGGAACATAGAGGGTTTGGAACATAGAGGGTTTGGAACATAGTGTGTTTAGAACATAGAGGGTTTGGAACATAGAGGGTTTGGAACATAGTGTGTTTAGAACATAGAGGGTTTGGAACATAGAGGGTTTGGAACATAGTGTGTTTAGAAAATAGAGGGTTTGGAACATAGAGGGTTTGGAACATAGTGTGTTTAGAACATAGAGGGTTTGGAACATAGAGGGTTTGGAACATAGTGTGTTTAGAAAATAGAGGGTTTGGAACATAATGTGTTTGGAACATAGAGGGTTTGGAACATAGAGGGTTTGGAACATAGAGGGTTTGGAACATAGTGTGTTTAGAACATAGAGGGTTTGGAACATAGAGGGTTTGGAACATAGTGTGTTTAGAAAATAGAGGGTTTGGAACATAGTGTGTTTGGAACATAGAGGGTTTGGAACATAGAGGGTTTGGAACATAGTGTGTTTAGAACATAGAAGGTTTGGAACATAATGTGTTTGGAACATAGAGGGTTTGGAACATAGAGGGTTTGGAACATAGTGTGTTTGGAACATAGAGGGTTTGGAACATAGAGGGTTTGGAACATAGTGTGTTTAGAACATAGAGGGTTTGGAACATAGTGTGTTTAGAACATAGTGTGTTTGGAACATAGAGGGTTTGGAACATAGAGGGTTTGGAACATAGTGTGTTTAGAACATAGAAGGTTTGGAACATAGTGTGTTTAGAACATAGAGGGTTTGGAACATAGAGGGTTTGGAACATAGTGTGTTTAGAACATAGAGGGTTTGGAACATAGTGTGTTTAGAACATAGAGGGTTTGGAACATAGTGTGTTTAGAACATAGAGGGTTTGGAACATAGTTTGTTTAGAACATAGTGGGTTTGGAACATAGTTGTCATGTCCAGGAAACTGTGATGTTAAATTAATCAGTTTCGTGTCTTGTGTCCATGTTGTCTCGTGATTTCCTGTTTTATTTTGAAGGTCAACTCTCCTCTTGTTTCAGGCAACTTGTTCCTCCCCCTGTGTGTTCCTCCTCTGGTCTGATTGGCTGCCTGCTCCTGATTGTTTCCACCTGTGCCCTCACCCTGTGTATATATTGTCTGCGTCTCCCTTTGTCCTGGGCCAGTTCGTCTTGTCTTTTGTGCCAGAGAACCAGCCATGTTCATGGAATTCAGCAGTCACCAGGTCACGATTTTATGTTACTTTGTTCATGTAGATTTTCTGTTTGTTTGATTCCAGTTAATTAAAACTGACTGAACAAAGACTAGAACCCAAATGCACGACTCAAAGCAAAGTAACAACAAAAATCTCAATTTTAATCCTGGTCCTAAGTGACAAGAAAAACAACAACTTTCAACCTCACAATGGCACAAGATTGCAAGTTAAGGGATCAGCAAAGTGATTGCAATTCATCCTCAGGGGAGCATGAATGTCTGTGTTATAAAACCTCATGCTGGAGGAATAAATCAAAAGACTTGGTGGGATTCATCCTCTGGGGAACAGGAATATATCTACCAACTTTTGTTGTACACGTACAACTTAAATATCTGGACATTGCTTCTTCGATATTTAATTTTTCAGAGCGATAATGGCTCTTAAAGGGAATGTGAGACTTCGATCCGCCACTTCAATACATATATATTTCATTATCAGGTCAAACTTTTTGTTATTACAATAATTTGTGTTGGTGACCTGAAAGACTGACAAAAAATATGCACGGTTAAGTTTCCTGTGATTGCAGTTTGGAAGAATGCTGAACTTTTAGATACAGTTTCCAAAGGGCAATAAAACTGGGAAAAAAACCTGCAGGTTTCAATAGCTCATTTGTGTCAATTCTTTTCCATTAAAAAGATGTTCAGTAATATTAAAGACAGGATTTGGCTTCTTATTCTTTTCTCTCTCTCTTCTTTTACAAATCAGTGCCAAAGTTTCAAATCTGAAATAAACCTTGAGACGGAAAAGGGACAGACATTTTATGCCATAAAAATGTTCTAGGGCAATATCCAGTCTGGGGTAATAAAGGCCGAGCTCATTCCTGTTTCCACTCTTTTCTGTCCCCATCTCTATCTCTCTCTCTCTCTTTCCCCAACGTCCCCCTCTGTCCTCCACCTCTCCTTCCCTCTCTGCCCTTCATCCCCCGTTCTCTTTATCACTCCGCTCATAAAACCTGCTCATCCAGAAAGAACAGACTTTAGAGGAGGATGGGGGAGAGAGAGAAAGAGAGAGAGAGAGAGAGAGTGGGGAGGAAGGGAGAAATGAATGAGGGATAAAGACAAGGAGACAAGAGAAGGAGGGGAGATGGAGGGATCACTACAGGGCACAGTATTTGTAATTGTAAAAATGTAAGGCTCAAATGAATTAAAAAATTAAATTGGCACGATAAGCGGATTCACTCACAGTTTTGTCTCCAATCCAACTTTTGGTGACCTTTGACCCACAGATTAGCGCCATCGACTGACTGTAAACCGGATCGCTTGTGCCGACCTTTGAAGGAACTTAGAGTTACAGAGTCCTAATTTGAGGAAGCGATCCATTTTAACTGCGTCGCACCATTTAATTCCATATAAAACCGGCTTCGCTGCAGTACAACCAGGCTGCCAATAGAGGGCAGACCTGCAGCTGTGAGACAAGTCCCACATATCTTATAAAACGTGTTGAAAAAACATTTCTTTATTTGAGAAAACCAATACCAAAACAACATCTGTCCATTAGCCTAGCTTAGCATAAGATTTAGATTAGGTTTTAAAAAAAACATACACCTTTTAAAACTCACCAATTTATCCATTGTATTGTTTTTTAACTTGCAAATGAGAAGGAAAAGTAAACATGTTTAATGTGTTCTTTGGTTTTAAAGTGTATTGGAACTATTTATTGGCAAACATTAAAATAAAATAAAATATTATAATAAAATATATATAACAGAATATATTACATGTCAATCCTCTCATTTCACTCTTGGAAAGAATGCCAATAAGTTTATTTTTGTTGGGTTAGCAAAGCCAGCTAGCTTGGTGGGCTAGTGTGGCTGGCTAGCAACCTAGTCCGCTTTCCACGAGCCCG
>NC_046983.1:4136100-4148600 GCF_009769545.1 Cyclopterus lumpus | reverse complement strand
CAAGAATGAAGAAAGTAACGTTTCTTCAAGAAAGCCAAAACTACAAAATGCTTTAAGTGTCGTCTAAGTGCTACGAAAGTGCTACTTTCTTTAGTCAATGTGCAGTCGGTAAAGATTGTTTTTTAATTAGCAGCAGAAGATGTAGAGACTTTCTGTGTCCTGATGTAAGTGAGGAGCTTGTTCCACCATTGAGGAGCTTGTTGTTCCACCATTGAGGAACTTGTTATTCCACCATTGAGGAACTTGTTCCAACATTGAGAAGCTCGTTCCACCATTGAGGAGCTTGTTGTTCCACCATTGAGGAGCTTGTTGTTCCACCACTGAGTAGCTAATTCAACCATTGGGGAGGTCGTTCCACCACTGAGGAGTTAGTTCCACCATTGAGGAGCTCGTTCTACCATTGAGGAGCTTATTCCACCATTGAGGAACTTGTTCCACCATTGAGAAGCTCGTTCCACCATTGAGGAGCTCATTCCACCATTGAGGTGCTTGTTCCACCATTGAGGAGCTTGTCGTTCCACCACTGAGGAGTTAGTTCCACCATTGAGGAGCTTGTTATTCCACCATTGAGGAGCTCGTTCCACCATTGAGGAGCTTGTTCCACCATTGAGGAGCTCATTCCACCATTGAGGAGCTTGTTCCACCATTGAGGAGCTCATTCCACCATTGAGGAGCTTGTTCCACCATTCAGGAGCTTGTCGTTCCACCACTGAGGAGTTAGTTCCACCACTTGGGAGCTTGTTGTTCCACCATTGAGGAGCTTATTCCACCAACCATTGAGGAGCTCATTCCACCATTGAGGAGCTCGTTCCACCATTGAGGAGCTTGTTCCACCATCAAGGAGCTTGTTCCACCATTGAGGAGCTCATTCCACCATGGAGGAGCTCGTTCCACCATTGAGGAGCTCGTTCCACCATTGAGGAGCTTGTTCCACCATCAAGGAGCTCGTTCCACCATTGAGGAGCTTGTTCCACCATTGAGGAGCTTGTTCCACCATCAAGGAGCTAGTTCCACCATCGAGGAGCTCGTTCCACCATCGAGGAGCTTGTTCCACCATTGAGGAGCTCGTTTCACCATCGAGGAGCTTGTTCCACCATCGAGGAGCTTGTTCCACCATCGAGGAGCTTGTTCCACCATCGAGGAGCTTGTTCCACCATTGAGGAGCTCGTTTCACCATCGAGGAGCATGTTCCACCATCGAGGAGCTTGTTCCACCATCGAGGAGCTTGTTCCACCATTAAGGAGCTTGTTCCACCATCGAGGAGCTCGTTTCACCATCAAGGAGCTCGTTCCACCATTGAGGAGCTCGTTTCACCATCAAGGAGCTCGTTCCACCATTGAGGAGCTCGTTCCACCATTGAGGAGCTCGTTCCACCATCAAGGAGCTTGTTCCACCATCAAGGAGCTAGTTCCACCATCAAGGAGCTTGTTCCACCATTGATGAGCTTGTTCCACCAGTGGAGTAGTGGAGTAGTGTGGGTGAATTTAGGTTGAAGACCAGTTGAGCTGCTGCATTCTGGATGAGCTGCAGGTGTCGGATGGCCTTAGCAGCTAGACCTGCCAGGAGGGAGTTACAGAAGAGGAGAGTTGACTGTTGAGTGTCACGCGAGGTTCCTGGCAGTCGGGGGCGGAGCTAACACAGAGTTATTGAAGGTAATAGTCAGCTTGTGGGGGGAGAACCTAAACATTGTAAACATGAGTTTATGGTCTCAATCCCTACTTTCAAGTCTTCTTCAATACAGCGTGATGTTCATTTAGTAAATTATGATCCATTTTGAAAAATGTAAAGAAATTAAAAAACTGAAATAAAAAGTACAACTTCTTTTTTTTATATATATATTGAACAAAATCAATGTATAACGTTAGTTTTGTTTTGTTTGTGCAAACATTTGACGGATACAAAGAGAGCAATCAACAATCGCATGAAACATTTATTACACCTTCTTTATCTCTGTAATAACTACACAACACATGTAGAGTCAACACTTTTTCTGTTTGTCATTATTGATGTCAAATATTTTCCAGGGGTTGTTTAATAAATAATCTGTTGAAATTCTTTAAATGTCACGTAAAATGAAATCTTATTTATTTAATCTCTTTATTTATTTTTAAATGTACTCTGCAGTCTGTATGAAATACAAATAACTAAACACTATTATTATTATTATTATTATTATTATTATTATTATTATATCATATCATATACAACAGAATTTGTGGTTTAGATAAAAAAATAGACCTTCTGGATTTACTGCTGCTGTAAATTTGGAAAACAAATCAAAAGCTGAGTATTTGATTAGAAATGCCTTTTGAGCCCCCCCCCCCCCCCCCCCCACACACACACACACACACACACACACACACACACACACTGCGGTAAAACCGTGTGTTGGCAAAAGAGTCGATCGTTTAAGAAGTGAACATTAAACAAAATTAATCAGAGTGGAAAAATACCTTCAATGGAATAAACCAAAGCTGGTTGTTGTTTGAGGGGGGAGGGAGGGGGGGGGGGGGAGACAAGGGGGAGGGGTCCCCAGGTGGTGCCGCAGTTTTAATTTCCTAAAAAAAAAAAATGTAAGAAATAATGAATAATAAAAATCAACGGGGACTGGGAAATGGCACAGGAAGAGGTTTTAAATTTGACTCGGGAAAAAAACTTTATTGATCCGAGTGCCAAGCGGCATTACAGAAACGAACCCCCGAGCTTTGAGGAGAAGTTACACTGTCGTTATCGTAAGCCCCCATAATCCATCATATCTGGGAATCAAATTAACATATATTTACACACACACCTAAATGCTAGCACTCACATAATTTCTCTGTCTCTTTCCCTCACACACACAAACACACACACACACACACACACACACTCACACAGAGGCCAAATCATTAGTTGTAGGTTAATTAGTGTTATAATTAATAACCTAGCAGACATGTGTATGTGTGTGTGTGTGTGTGTGTGTGTGTGTGGAGTGTGTTTGAGGTGTGCGTGTGTGTGTGTGTGTGTGTGTGTGTAACGAGGGGTCGGGAGTTAAATCATATTAATTTCAACATTGATTAAGCAATAAAAAAGACTTTTAACTAGCGGGGGTGTATATCACTTCACCACACAGGCATCGCAATTTAAATCTATGTATTAATTAAAATGCACGTGTGTGTGTGTGTGTGTGTGTGTGTGTGTGTGTGTGTGTGTGTGTGTGTGTGTGTGTGTGTGTGTGTGTGTGTGTGTGTGTGTGTGTGTGTGTGTGTGTGTGTGTGTGTGTGTGTGTGTGTGTGTGTGTGTGTGTGTGTGTGTGTGTGTGTGTGTGTGTGTGTGCGTGCGTGTGTGTGTGTGTTGCCGAGCTTGGAGGTTTCTAGAGCGAGGAAGGGATCAACACTCTTTAACAGAGATAAAGAGGGAGAGAGAGAGAGAGAGAGAGAGAGGGGCTAAGGGGGGAGTGATAGCAAGAACATGGATGTAATTCAGAGAAAAGGGAGCAGAATTGGAGAAGAGGAGGAGGAGAAGGAGGAGGAGAGCGGGATCGAGGGAATGTGTGAGAGGTTTAGATAAAATGAAAAAAGGGAAGAGGGGGGAGGGGGGGTGAGGGGGGGGAGACTGACTGCTGTGTGATTGGATAAGCGCCAGTGACTCTTTGAAATTGCGATCGCCTCAGATATGCATTTCAACGTATAGCTTAACTTTCTTCTTCTTCTTCTTCTTTCTCGTATAGATAACGGCTTCGTTAGCACCCCGAAAAAACTTTTGACGGTTGCCAACTTGAAAGCTCCCCCCCCCCCCCCCCCCCCCCCCCCCACCCCCCCTCTCCTACTCCCCCCTTTGGTTGATTGATCTGCTTTGAAGGAGGCGAAAGTAAAAAAAAAAAAGAAAGAAAAATCTGACAAAATATTTAAAAAAGAGGCGAGCAGGAGTAACGTTTTTACTTGGGACGGGTTCACGTGGCAACGACTCGAAGGGTTTCTCTGAGTGCAGTGGGGAGGGGAGGGGGGGGAGGGGTTGAGTGTTTGAGGGACGCAACAAAGGTGGAGGAATAATTGAGTCCTGACTGCGTTGTTGGAGTGAGTTACCGGCTGAGTTAGCGGCTGCCAAGGCTTTTCCCCGAGACCCTGCAAGGCCTCGCCGAAGGCGAGCGCCATAAAGCACGGCGGGCTGGAAGGTCAGAGCGTCGCGTAGCGGCGTGAGGCGGGTTTTTAAATGGACTTTCGCCTCACGGAGGTTATGCTCGAGACGGCAGCAAAAACAACGGGAAAAAAAGAAGACGCATGAATACATTTTGATTTTTGCAACCAGTGAACAGGAAGTGACCATATCTGGACGTAGAGACGCAGTAAACGGCTCTCTTAGAGACCTGTCAATCACCTTGTAGCCCCGCCCCTAAAGCATACCCTGCTTTATGGTCATAGACTTCTATACAACCAGAGGAGTCGCCCCCTGGTGGTCAGGAGAGAGAATGCAGCTTTAATTCATAAAGCTTGGACTTCACTCTTCAGAACGGTTTTTTTCAATGGTTATTTTTGGTTCCTCAACTACGCCCATTGTGACCATTAATGTTAATCTAAAACGTGTCATTATTTTCCCACAATGCACCAGTGTGTGCTGTGCATAACCTGTGGGTGTCAAGTGAATTGCTCAATAAGGCCGCCAAAGGACGGATGACATCAAACACAGAGACACATCTGGAATAAAGTCAATCACATCTACTCAACTTGGACTGTATGTTATAAATGTTGTATGCATATATATATATATATATATATATATATATATATATATATATATATATATATGCTAACTGCATCCCTGTACCTTCAACAGCATTCAACTAAAACAAACAACCTCATTGCAAAAGGAAAAAAACAGACATGATGTCAGGTTTAAACACACTCACACTTTGCAGATTTCATTCTCTCTCTCACACACACATACATGCACACACACACACTCACACACACACACTCACACACACACACTCACACACACACACTCACACACACACACTCACACCGCAGGGTGTTGGAGGGAAAAATGATGAGAAGATCAATCATCAGCTGTCAACAGTGGCTAATAGAGTATGAGAACAACATATTAACTATACTGGTTAGATTAACACTCTCTCTCTCACACACTCGTGCACACACACACACACACACACACACACACACACACACACATCAAATACAATGTTAACTATTGATCAGTTTCACAAATGATTAGTTCAACAGTCCAAACTGTTTTTTGGTACTCCATAAAGACACAAATAAACCGACACCCGGCTGCAAAGACAAAGACACACACAACACTACACACATTAAAGTGTTCGATTCCCACCGACCGTCCGACCGGCTGTGCGTCTCTGCCGGTGAACAGATTGATCTCCACGGAGAGGCAACTGGCAGGGCGGCTGTCTTTCCTCCTCAGACCTGCCAGAGAGGAGCAGAAGAAGAAGAAGAATACGTTGATTGAAAAGCTGGAACTCCTCCTGGAAGAATGTGAACTCTTTGAAAAGCAGCAGAGAAGGAGGTGAAAGGGAGGAGTCTATATATACACATATATATATATATATATATATATATATGTATGTCATGTCATGTTATGTTAAGAGGGAGATGCATTATGTCCCCATAAGGAAGGCGAGTCCCCACAATGTCAGTGTAAACTAGGTATGTGTCCCCAAAAAGCAGCTAAAACCACACACACACACACACACACTCTGTTTCAAGTGTGTGTAGAATTATGATCCCATTAAACGTGACAACACAAAACAAGACTTCTTCTTTTTGATTGCCTCTAAACGGCTCTCAACATGGCGGCTCGTAGCTGATGACGCTAGCTGTGCTGAACGGAGCTGAACATTGTTTACCTGAGAGATGTAAACGACGTAAACAAAAAAGCACGGAGAAGCTCTGAAAGTCGAATTTAGCGCATTTAAACAGAGAAAAATTAACAGGAGCCAACAGCACGGCTTTCTTTGACCTCCTTAATGATTCATTACAGCAATTTGTGTGCGTGTGTGTGCGTGTGTGTGCGTGTGTGTGCGTGTGTGATTGTGTGTGTGTGTGTGTGTGTGTGCGTGCGCTGACCTTTCCCCAGTGTTAGCCGGTCTGAGCCATCACAGGAGGTATTAATGGACTAATCACATTAAACAGAGAATCATTAATCATCTCCCCTCAGCGCTGTCACTGCCACGCAACGCCTAATCAACTCTATTGTTTACACACACACACACACACACACACACACCGGCTGGCATGAGCCTGGCACAAACACTGATGCACACACACACACATACAGTACAGGACATACAAAAAAGCATGAAAACCACAAAAACAAGCAAATTCTTCGCCTTAAATCTCTCTTTTTCATTTTATATTTAATAGTTTCTATCTCTCTATTTTCTTTTTTATTTATGTATTCTATTTCTTTTCTCCTCCTTTCTCTCCCCTCCGACTCTCCATCTTTCATCCTCTTCACGCTGAGCGCTGTTTTTGCTGACTCAGCAGCGTCGTCATTAAGATGCCTGGTAAAAAAAAAAAAAAGGCAACACACACACACACACACACACACACAACAGACATACACACACACACACACATACACACTTTGCATCTTTAATAATAATCACAAAGCTGAAAGTGACACAAACGCTGAACAAAGCAAAAAAATACCAAAAAGTTCATCTAAATTCTAATTTTATTAAAATTTCCCCTCCTTGTTGCTGATTGGCCGTCACGTTTTACCGACACTCATACTATAACATATTTCCTATTCTTTATATAATATAATGTACTATACGATACATTATATTATTTCATGTTATATACCTTTTATTACAGTTCACCTTATAACTAATGCAATATTATTATGTTAATAAGTCACAATGTTTTATTACATTGTATATATTTAGTTTGTATTTCTCGTACTATTTTTTTTTAACTTTCTCTATTCATGTGTATTTTATTCATTTATTTGCCCCTCTGGATCAATAGGATCAATAACGCTTCATCTTATCATCTTTATTTATGTAAAGTGTACTTAAATTGATGAGATTGTCATGGTGCCTTCAAGTGAGCTGGTTATTTTAAACGTTTACAAAGTTAGGAAACAACGATCATCTCCTCGTCGCCCAAATAAGAGCATCAAGCACGATTAAAACAATATAACTTATAATAATAAACATTTCTCTTATTTATTGTTGTCCTCTGTAGACCTCAGTTTAGTCCTGGTCCTCTGTAGACCTCAGTGTAGTCCTGGTCGTCTGTAGACCTCAGTGTAGTCCTGGTCCTCTGTAGACCTCAGTGTAGTCCTGGTCGTCTGTAGACCTCAGTGTAGTCCTGGTCGTCTATAGACCTCAATCAGTAACCAGACCACCAGACTGCCACTTTAGTCCACAGGGGGCACCAGAACCAACACTACCACTTTAGTCCACAGGGGGCGACAGAACCAACACTACCACTTTAGTCCACAGGGGGCGACAGAACCAACACTACCACTTTAGTCCACATGGGGCGACAGAACCAACACTACCACTTTAGTCCTCAGGGGGCGACAGAACCAACACTACCACTTTAGTCCACAGGGGGCGCCAGAACCAACACTACCACTTTAGTCCACAGGGGGCACCAGAACCAAAACAACGTGTAGGTTCCTGATAGGAGCTTTAAAGTATTACTTAAGGATGCTTGTTGTTCTAATAAATGTAAATGAATGGAGTACAGAAGTAAAAGCATTATTAAAAACAACTTTTAACTTCACAGATGTCACCGCGGCCCCCTGCTGGTGACTGTGGGACACGACCGCCCCTTATTCGTTCACCTCAATTAAGTCAATGTCACAGAATGAACCCGTTAATGATTCAATGACACTTGAACGCCTCACGGGTAAAGCCGTGAAACGTGACGCCGGGGGGCGGGCAGATGTTTGGAGAGGGTGAACCCAGATGTGACGGGTGATGAATGTAAAACAGACAAACAATTTAAAGCGTCTCCTTCTTTGATCTCCTCAGAGCGGACGGTTAACACGGCTCATGGATTCCACCTCCGCTCATCAGGAAGGAGTAAATGATTAGAGGAGGAGAGAGGGAGGAGGAGAGAGGGAGGAGGAGAGAGGGATGCCTTCACTTGGGAACTGAAGTACAAATAACGTGAGAAACAGGGAGAGCGAGGAGACGGAGATGAAGACGGTTGATTGACGTTAACGATTAACGGCGATCAATCAAGGAGGGAAGGAAGGAATGAAGGAGGCAAAAAGAGGGAAGGAAGGAAAATATATTACAGTAAAAGGTAGAGAAATAAAATTTATTTTATTTAATTAATTAATTAATTAAATTAAATGTAACACATTTTAATACGAAAAATAAATAAAATAAAATAAAATAAATAAAATAAATAAAATAAATAAAATAAATAAAATAAATAAAATAAATAAAATAAATAAAATATAATCATTTAATTTAATCAATTAAATGTAAAAGATGTCAGGATGTTTTGTGGGAAACTTAAAGCCACATCAATGTGAGACTCGCTTCACGTGTGAATTGTAAAAGTGAACTTCTGAAATGAGACATATTTATTTAAATAAACTTCACATATTCCATATGATCTATATGTAGAGATATTAGTTGTCTAGACGACGGAAGAGAAAGCGGGAAATTAAAGATATGTATTAGATGTGAAACACTTTCAGGAAGCCAAACATTTTTTTTTAAAGAAAGATATGCTGAGGGCAAAAAGACAAAAAGGAAATTAATGAAAAAAAAGAAAGTTATAGATAATGGAAAAGCCAAACAAACATAAATAAATAAAAAGGAAATAATCAATGTTCCAGAGGATGGAAAACATGTTCAGAAAAAGACAGAAAGCGTAAATAAGGAAGTGAAGAAAAAAGAAAGAAACAAGTGAACAGTGAATTGAAAACATTTTCTAGAAAAAAGAAAAAAAAATGAGAAAGAAAGTTACGGAGAAACATGTTCAGAAAATAACATAAAGAAAAAAGAAGAAAAGAACAGAAGAAAGAAAGAAACAAAGTGAATTGTAAACATTACCCACCCCCCCTCCCATAACCCCCCAAAAAGAAAGACAGAAACATAAAAAGCTCTAGAGATTAAAAATAAATCTCTATCTTAAAATGTTAAGTAAATATTTAAAAAAGTGAAATGAAGACTGACGACGCCATAAAATGAAAGATGGACTAGAAACGAAGAGCGGAGGAAGAACAGAGGATGAATGGGGGATGAAGGGAGGAAGAAGGGAACATGAAGGGAGGATGAACAGAGGAAGAACAGAGGATGAACGGAGTAAGAAGGGATGAAGAAGGGAACATGAAGGGAGGATGAACGGAGGAAGAACGGAGGAAGAACAGAGGATGAACAGATAATGAACAGAGGATGAAGGGAGGATGAATGGAGGATGAAGGGAGGATGAATGGAGGATGAAGGGAGGAAGAACGGAGGATGAAGGGAGGAAGAACAGAGGATGAACAGATAATGAACAGAGGATGAACAGAGGATGAAGGGAGGATGAACGGAGGAAGAACAGAGGATGAACAGATAATGAACAGAGGATGAACAGATAATGAACAGAGGATGAACAGAGGATGAACGGAGGATGAACGGAGGAAGAACGGAGGAAGAACAGAGGATGAACAGATAATGAACAGAGGATGAAGGGAGGATGAAGGGAGGATGAACAGTGGATGAAAGGAGGATGAAAGGAGGATGAACGGAGGAGTGCATTAACAGCGTCTCTGTCTCTGAGCGTCTAATTTGTGAGACGAGGAGAAAGAGAGCTAACCGAGTGGAAAGCTGTGATTAAAGCTTTCCACTGTAATAATGAGATCTACTCCAATCCTTTTAACAGCACCCTTCACACACACACACACACACACACACACACACACACACACACACACACACACACACACACACACACGCACACACACAAATCTAGGATTCTTTTTTCTTCTATTTAAATTTAAGGTCAGTCGTGTAATTGGTGTGTTTCCGTGTTTTAATCACTTTAAGCTCATCCTTCGTTTTCTGTTTGATTTGCAGTCAAATACGGACCCCAAGTTACTGAACCGGTCTCAGTGTAGACCTGGTCCTCTATAGACCTCAGTGTAGTCCTGGTCCTCTATAGACCTCAGTGTAGTCCTGGTCCTCTATAGACCTCAGTGTAGTCCTGGTCCTCTATAGACCTCAGTATAGTCCTGGTCCTCTATAGACCTCAGTGTAGTCCTGGTCCTCTATAGACCTCAGTGTAGTCCTGGTCCTCTATAGACCTCAGTGTAGTCCTGGTCCTCTATAGACCTCAGTGTAGTCCTGGTCCTCTATAGACCTCAGTGTAGTCCTGGTCCTCTATAGACCTCAGTGTAGTCCTGGTCCTCTATAGACCTCAGTGTAGTCCTGGTCCTCTATAGACCTCCATCAGACCAGATGGTCTGGTTCTATTGAGTTCTTCTTAAAGCTCCTCAGAACCTCCTTCAGGTCAGAGTCCAGCAGGGCCTCCAGCAGAGACCAGTCCACTGTGTATGTATATATATATATATATATATATATATATATATATATATATATATATATATAAATAATGTTATGCTACTTTCTACTCTCAGAGGTGAATATTGTACTTTTTTTATATATATTGTACTTTTTGCTTATATGTTGTACTATGAATTGTAGTTTGTGTCTTCAGATGCGTTGATGGACTGAAGGGTGAATTGTTACTTTTTAAGGTGAATAAACTCTTTAAAAAAGCTTCTTCATGAAGCTGAAAACAGCATTTCCACATTGTGGTATTATCAAAGTTCTGAATACTTCCTCCACAAAGTCTTCACCCACTCTGGAGGGTTTCCTTCTGTCTTTCGGAGAGCTAACAGACACGTCGGTGTTAAATCTGGACCTTTTTAATCTGGAACGTCGAAAGTGAAACAAACGTTTGACACGACTTGGCTCCCCGGGTGTGAAATGGGCTCTTCAGTCGCGTTAACGGGCTTAAAGACGCCCTCCTCTGTTTCAAAGACAAATCCTATTTTCAGCTCTCATCAGTCCAGAACAGACACGAGGACGTCTCTGTTTCAATATCTCATGTAACCACACACACACACACACACACACACACACACACACACGTGCACACACAGCCTGTTGCCACAGCTGCATTTGGAGACAAATCCCTTTTTCTGCTTTGCCCTCTCAGACAAAAACACAGCGGTCTCATTTTCCTGTTGCACGAGATAAAAAGAGACTTTGTGCGATCGTTTACGTCCTCTCTTTTCTTTTCTCCTCCTGCCTTTCATCCTCTTTTCTCCTCCCTTTTCTCCCGTTTCCCAAAGACCTCAATCGTGCTCTCTGTGTTTGGACGGGACATTAAACTGAACAAATTACAGTGTATCTGTGTATGGGGTATTAGTCAAATATTTACTGGGTAGTTATCCTGGGACAAATATGTAATGACAGGGGAAGAAGAGGAATTACTTTGTACCTCCTTAAACTGAGACTCTGTTTAAACAAGCTGTTATCAACACAAACGCTGGCAAATATGTTGAATAACAACGTTTTCTTTTCCATTTATAGTTTATCAAGCAACTGTTGTTTAAAGTCTCGATGTATAATAAAGAGTGAACATGTGAGAGTCGACTAAGGTGGTTTTGTTTGTTTCATAAAGTAAATGTAAATGTTTTACATAATAAAACGTTACCGTTGTTATGCTTGTCACAGCTGTTACAATACCGTTGTTGGTTAATTTGTGTTACTTTGTTGTGTTACTTTGTTGTGTTACTTTGTTGCGTTGCTTTGTTGTTGCGTTACTTTGTTGTTGCGTTACTTTGTTGCGTTGCGTTACTTTGTTGCGTTACTTTGTTGCGTTACTTTGTTGCGTTACTTTGTTGCGTTACTTTGTTGTGTTACTTTGTTGCGTTGCGTTACTTTGTTGCGTTACTTTGTTGCGTTACTTTGTTGCGTTACTTTGTTGCGTTACTTTGTTGCGTTAATTTGTTGCGTTAATTTGTTGCGTTAATTTGTTGCGTTACTTTGTTGCGTTACTTTGTTGCGTTACTTTGTTGCGTTACTTTGTTGCATTACTTTGTTGCGTTACTTTGTTGCGTTAATTTGTTGCGTTAATTTGTTGCGTTAGTTTGTTGCGTTACTTTGTTGTTGCGTTACTTTGTTGTGTTACTTTGTTGCATTACTTTGTTGCATTACTTTGTTGCATTACTTTGTTGCGTTACTTTGTTGCGTTAGTTTGTTGCGTTACTTTGTTGTTGCGTTACTTTGTTGTGTTACTTTGTTGCATTACTTTGTTGCATTACTTTGTTGCATTACTTTGTTGCATTACTTTGTTGCATTACTTTGTTGCGTTACTTTGTTGCGTTAATTTGTTGCGTTAGTTTGTTGCGGTAATTTGTTGTTGCGTTACTTTCTTTGACTTTTTTGTTTTGTGTTACTTTTTGCATGGTCATGCAGATGTTGTTTTTAGTTTTTTTAAAATAGGAAGGAGATGGAGGGAATG
>NC_046983.1:4096100-4131100 GCF_009769545.1 Cyclopterus lumpus | reverse complement strand
TTTTAACAGTCCTTGAAGAACGCTTTCTTCCAAAAATGGTTCTTAATGGCATCCATACAAGGAACCCTTGAAAGAACATTTGTGGAACCCTTACTCCCTAGAAAGTACACTTTACTATGACACTATGACTATATACGGTGTTATTGTGGAGCCGACTTCCTGTTCCACTGGTTCTCGTGCAAAGTCAATAAAGTTCCATCGCATCCGACCGCCGATTATTGTTGTGGCGTTACATTGTAAGTGTGTGTGTGTGTGTGTGTGTCTGTGTGTGTGTGTGTGTGTGTGTGAGAGAGTGTGTGAGAGTGTGTGTGTGTCTGTCACAGAAACAGACAAAGGAAACAGAAAATGCCTTGACCAACATTTCACATGTGTGTCTCTCACACTCACACACACACATACACACACTCACTCTCTCTCTCTCTCTTTCACACACACACACACACACACACACACACAGTCTAAGTGCTCGGTCCATGCTGGAGGCGAGTAGAGGCATTGCACTACTAGCCTACTTTAGGACGGGTCAGTCCTCTAAAAGTGTCCAGCCACCGTGAAATTCATATTATTTCCATGGAGGAGACACACACACACACACACACACACACACACACACAGAGAGAGAGAGAGAGAGTGTATAACAAGTCAGCTCACAGACAATAAATGAGGAGAAAATATAAACTATAAATCTCACCGATAACCATGACTTCATGCAAAAATCACCACATTTTACATGTAAAACAATTGTTTTGCTCTTTTTCTTCATTGTTTATTATGATTCATGTGTAAAAGTCACATTTTCATGTGTTAATATGAGTATACTTATAGGAACACGTACACACTGTGAACCCTCCGGTGCTTTTTAAAAAGACTCAAATAAAGTACATATAAGTGTACTTAGTACTTGATGTATTGTACTTTTCACTACAGGCTGGCGTGTTAATGTGTTTTTTTTACTAATAATAACTGTAAAAATACACATTATCTCCATTAGGACTAATCCGCAACATAATGAGTACTTGTTATACTTTTTATAATTGAAGTACATTTTCCTGATGACATTTCAGTACTTTATTGTGAACGCAGTACTCAGTACTTCCTCCGTGTAGTACTCTAGTGTAGTAACGTGTACAGAAGCTGCGCTCGTGGTCTGGAGAGCGCGCACGGAGAGGAGGAGGAGGAGGAGGAAGAGGAGGAGGAAGAAGAAGAAGAGGAGGAGGAAGAGGAGGAGGAAGAAGAAGAAGAGGAGGAGAAGGAGCGCGTGAAGCCGTCGTGGTTCTGCTCGGACTCTCATGTTTCCCGTCAGGATGGAGGATGTCACGGCTGGTTCCTCCTGAGAGATGGGGGACCCTCACCGGAGGACCCGCAGGCTCGGCCGCCTCGCGACCGGGTCCCGGGTCTCCAAGGAGACCAAGCTCCGGCTGCGCGTGCTGTTCCTGGACGACAGCGAGCGCACCTTCGAGGTGGAGGTGAGTTATTTGTACTTATTTCATTGCGCATGTGCAGCTCTATCTTCTCTGATGAGGTTCCACGGTACTTCTGCTGCATTTAAAATAATATATATGTATGATTTATTAAATATGTCCCGTATTCTTTTTCTATTTGTTTTCCACAAGAACAAATAAACACCCGGATTTGAACACATACTGTTCAGGCTGGATTCAGGATTTAAAACTATAATCTATATTTATATTACAATATTTAATTCCACAGTGAAACTACGCGCATTTAATTCTACATTTGTATTTCAATTTTTTTTATTTGAGAGCTTTTACTTTGCAGATTCGGAATACAAAATATAAATCAAATAATAAAATATGGTGTGCTATTATAGAATACAAAGTAATTAAAATGAGCTCCACCGCTACCAGCTGTAACATTAAAGTGATGAACACATTAATGCATCAATGATAACAATCCAATTATATTATTTTACATAATGCATACTTTTTTCACACTGTGGGATTACTAATTAAGTAAAACGTGTAATACTTCTTTATAGATGTCTTGAAACCCCAACGTATATGTGTACTTTTATAATAACAGAGTATTCTTTACCATAAAAGTACATTAGAAGTGACCGATCTGAGTACTGAGGTACCTGCAGACTTTGGCGGTTCTTGTACAATTGACCTCCGTTTTGTCTTCGTCGATGACTCGTTCATCACAGTTGAATTTCTCCCTCAGAGGCGGCTCTTGATGTTTAAAGCAACAACCTCCACTTCTCTGCTAACCGTTAACACCTGAAAGCTAAATGTGTCACTTCACACCGATTTCTGAGAGTTGTCCCTAAACTATCCATGAAAACCAGCAACAGTCGCCAACAGCTCATACTTCTATCTGGGCTCCATTCATCTATCCATCCATCCATTTATATATACATCAATTTATCTATCCATCCATATATCCATCTATCCATCCATCCATTTATATATACATCAATTTATCTATCCATCCATGTATCTATTTATCTATGCATCCATTTATCTATCTAACCGTTTATATATACATCAATTTATCTATCCATTAATTCATCCATCTATCCACCCCTTTATCTTTCTCCATCTATCCATTCATTTATTTATCCATCTAGCCATCCATCCATCCATTTATTCATCCATCGTTCTATCCATCCATTCATTTATTCATCGATCTATCTATCATCCGTCCATTTATATCCATCCATCCATCTATCTATCCATTTAATCATCCATCTATCTCCATCCATTTATTCATCCATCTATCCATCCATCCATCCATTTATTCATCCATCTATCTCCATCCATCCATCAGAAGCAAGAGATACAACAAACATAGACTTTAAACTTCAAAGACAAATGAAACAGAACTGCTGGAGGTTCCTCAGAAGTTCATTCTAGAAATACTCATTAAGATACTAATTACTGTCTTTCAATACAAATGTTATTTTAAGGGAAAGTGCTCAAACTTTTTTAAATTCAAATTGTTGCTTCTCTTCTTTGTCTTGACACTTAACTAAATATATATTTGGGTTTGTTGGTCGGAATAAAAAAAGCAACTTCAAGACGTCACACCTTCGGTTTTGGGAAATAATAAGTGCAAAAGAGACTTTCCCTGTGTGTGTGTGTGTGTGTGTGTGTGTGTGTGTGTGTGTGTGTGTGTGTGTATGTGTGTGTGTGTGTGTTGCTCACAGTATTGTGTTATCAAAGTAGCTCCCGTTTTCCACGCCTATGCTTTTTCTGTCGGTTTCCCAGCGGCCTCCGGGACTTTTAGTAGCATCTTAACAAGAGGAGGAGGAGGAGGAGGAGGAGGAGGAGGAGGAGGAGGAGGAGGAGGAGGAGGAGGAGAGAGATGTCGGAAGAAATAGAAGAATGAAAGAAAAAAAAGAAGAAAAAAGGAGGGATGAATGGATTGGATGAGGGCAAAAATAAACTCTACCCACCCTGTGATCTGGTCATATGTGTGTGTGTGTGTGTGTGTGTGTGTGTGTGTGTGTGTGTGTGTGTGTGTGTGTGTGTGTGTGTGTGTGTGTGTGTGTGTGAATTATGATTTCTGGAAAGGTAAACTAAAATTGTGTCAAACTAAAACCATTTTATAAATTACATTTTTTTTTAAACTATATGTATAATCACGAAAGAGAAGCGCAGGCTAGTATCCTATTAAAAAGGTACTGATTAAGCACTCCTCTGGTTGTATAGAAGTCTACGCTTCATGTGTTAACGCTGCATTCTCTCTACTGACCACCAGGGGGCGACTCCTCTGGTTGTATAGAAGTCTATATAAAATGACGCATTGTTCTCCATCACATGTTTAACAGATGAACTTCGAGCAACCAGATTGGAACGCAAAGTTGCTTTCCACTCAATTTGTACTCTATTCTGCTCCATTGAAACTAGCTGCTCTGTTGTTCTGGGGGCGGCCATTTGTTTCCAGTAATCATCGGTTAGGCCTGTGTTCTCTTTATAATCGGTTACAGCTGCTCCGTCCTTCCTCTTCCTCGCTCTCATGACAAGTTAATGAAGGGCGACCAGCGACCCCCGCCGGGGCGATAATTGCCAGCTCGCAGACAGCAATCGATAAAAAAACCCACCTTGTGTTGCAATGCATAAGCAGCATCTCGGTAATTAGAGAGAGGAGAGAGGGAAGGAAGGACAAGAGGAGAGAGGAGGCATGAAGAAGTTTGAGGTGGAAAGGATGAAATGGAAGGAACTGATAAAATAAAAATAAATATTGACAAAGCATTCTCCATAAGATACCTCATCAAAATGTCAACAGTTCAACAAAACAATACTTAAATCACAAAAAATGCACAAAATATATGAGATATCTATTATTTAAAGAGACATTTAACATAACAACATTTAATAATTAGCACTGTCTTAAAGACATTACTTACAATCTTGCCAAAAACTAAATTAAACTCACCAAGCTGAGTTGCTATGAGGTACATCAGAGTGTGTACTGGTACTTATATTAGCTGTTAGCCTTTAACACATAGTCACTTCTGTTAGCTGTTAGCTAAACACGCCGTCCTTACCATTAGCTAAACACGGCATCACTCCCGTTAGCTGTTAGCCAAACATGCTGTCCCTCCCGTTAGCTGTTAGCCAAACACGCTGTCACTCTGTTAGCTGTTCCTCAAACAAGTTGTTACTTCCGTTATCCGTTACCCAAACACGCTGTCCTTTCCGTTAGCCGGTACCCAAACATGATGACACTTCCGTTATCTGTTAGCCGTTAACACATGGTCACTTCTGTTAGCCGTTACTCAAACACGCTGTCACTTCCATTAGCTGTTACCCAAACATGATGACACTTCCGTTATCTGTTAGCCGTTAACACATGGTCACTTCTGTTAGCCGTTACTCAAACACGCTGTCACTTCCGTTAGCTGTTACCCAAACATGATGACACTTCCGTTATCTGTTAGCCGTTAACACATGGTCCCTTCCGTTAGCTGTTACCCAAACATGATGACACTTCCGTTATCTGTTAGCCGTTAACACATGGTCACTTCCGTTAGCTGTTACCCAAACCCGCAGTCACTTCCGTAGCCGTGAAGCTGCAGTACAAACACAACAACATTAGATTTTAGTGTGTATAATCCTTCATTTATGCGACAGTAGAAAAGTGCATTACAAATTATTGCTTATTCACAACAACAAACGTGTATGAAATAAAGCATCCGACTGTCTTAGTTTCTCACCTCTTCTGTGTGAAAGGCAAAAGAGCCTCTGGACCTCCAGCTCATATTATACAAACTCTCATTATGCAAAGTGGACTAAGTCACAAAGAGCTGTACCACATAGTCCAGGGTCCCCTGTGAGACCCAGAATCTCCAATTAAAAAAATCCAATCATCCCTCTCACTCCATCTTTTAATTCTCTCTCACTCAGCAAAAGGTTTTAGGAGGCGACTTCTTCAACAAAGTGTGTGGCCATCTGAAGCTGCTGGAGAAAGAGTACTTTGGACTGGAGTTCAGGCACCACGGCGGCAACTACGTAAGAAGAGCAAAACACACTCACGAGTTAAGATCATTCAGGGGTTTCTTTGTCTCACGTCTTGTGTTTCGGTTGCAGGTGTGGTTGGAGTTGCTGAAGCCGCTGGTCAAACAGATTACATGTAAGTTTATAAAGTGTCGGGTTATCTAGCGTGTGTGGTTCAGGGCATTCAAGCTAGTTGTCTTTTATTTTGAAATGAAAGCAAAATGAGAAAGAGAGTTGGAACTTTGATGGGCATTCGCGCGATTATGGTCGACTAAATGTTACGACGACGAACTTGTTCAACTTGCAAACGAACATGTTTAATGACATTAACAATTCAAATGTGATCAAAAGGTTATGACCTGAAATAAGGTCCCAAGAGGGAAACCGCACCTCAAACAAAGTATTTCACCATCTTTTCTTAACCCTAGTATTAACTGAGTATTTTTTGTTGCCTACAACTAAGTTTATTTTAAAAAGATGTACGCAAGTCAAGAGCAGAAATTGACACGTGTTGCTGGATTTTTGTCGGGAAACGCACGAAAGAAAATGAGGAGCGTACGAACCGTTATGTGAGGATTTGTTTAATAAGTATAATGAGTTATAATCATGAGCCAGTTAGGAAAATTAAACTTAAATTGCATTCACGGTTTTATGACAAAGTTAGTTTTAGAGTGAAATACATTTTAATTTGTTTGTGTTGTCTCCATTGGACTTTTAACAGTGAGAACCTTTAGACTCAAGTCTTTTTTTTTGCAGACAGTTACCTAAACTACATTGAACTTTATTCTTTTTCAGTGTATTAACTTAGATTTTGTTGTATATTTAAGGTTCTTTTTCCTCGCTCTCTCTTTTCAGACACCAGTGATCTGTTCTTCAGGTTTATAGTGAAGTTCTTTCCACCAGATCCTGGACAACTGAAGAGAAGCCTCACCAGGTTACAGCGTCCTCCGGTATGATTAATGTTTGTACTAGAAATTACAATCATAGATTCTTTTAACATGTGTGTGTGTGTGTGTAGGTATCTTTTTGCCTTACAGATAAAGCAGGACTTGTCGAACGGCAGTCTGACCTGCAATGACAACAGCGCCGCCCTGCTGGTCTCTCACATACTGCAGTGTAAGCATTACGTTAAAACAGTTTCTCGTCACCTTCCTGTCCAGTGAGAATGTCGTGTCTCCAGATGTGTTGATGCTGTTTTATTATTTCCGCAAACTTTGCGTTATTTATTTAAATGTTTGTGTGTGTGTGTTTGTGTGTGTGTGTGTTGCAGCAGAGATAGGGGACTATGACGAAGAGCTGGACAATCACCATTTAGAGATGAAGCAGTACGTCCCCAACCAGGAATATCTAGACCACAATATCACCAAGTACCACAGGAAACACAGGTACACATTCTGTGTGTCTTAAAGCTGCATTCTCTCTCCTGACTACCAGGGGGCGACTCCTCTGGTTGTATAGAAGTCTATGCTTCATGTGTTAAAGCTGCATTCTCTTCTGTCCACCAGGGGGTGACTCCTCTGGTTGTATAGAAGTCTATGCTTCAATGAGTCAAAAAGACCATAAAGCAGGGTATGCTTTAGGGCGGGGCTTACTCTGACAGGTTGCTACCAACGTTGTTCAGTCTTGGTCAACTTTATGAACAAAATTCTTATTCCCCGTTTAATGTAATTAGCTCCACCTTTTCAAGTCACCGGTGGTTGTAAAAAAACAAGATGGCAACCACAAAAACCAAAGATGGCGACTGCTAAAACAACCAAGACGGTGAACATTAAAAAAGAAGTAGGCGACCGCCAAATAAACTCAAAACCAAAAACCCATGGGTCCTATTATAGGGAGTAAACAAATGCTGCAGAACCTCACGTTAAGCAAACCAACAACATTAATAGTAAAAATGCGTTTTGGCTAATACGTTCCCTGTAGAGGTGCGTCTCCAGGAGACTCCGACATCCAGCTGCTGGAGGTGGCGAGGAAGCTCGACATGTACGCCATCAGGCCTCACCCCGCTCACGACGGGGAGGGAATGAGGATCAACTTGGCGGTCACACACTCCGGAGTCCTGGTCTTTCAGGTTAGTGGTTCACGGTCTCAAACTGGCGTGACTCTACTCGGCCAGCAGGAGGTGCTGTTATTAGCCACAGTAGCAGCTCAGCTATCAGGAGGAGGGGTCGTCGGTTGGTTGGTTCAAAGTAAAATATCTCAACAAATATTGAATGGATTGCCAATAGATTTGGTGCAGACATCCAGGGTATCCAGACAGTGAATACTAAAGAATTTGGGGATCACTTGATTTTTTTAATTTAGCCCCACTGACACGTTAAAACTGACCAAATTCATTGCACCTAAGTACGTTTTGATGTTTTTTTGTTTCCGCACTTTCCAGGGAAACACCAAAATCAACACGTTCAGCTGGGCGAAGATCCGCAAGCTGAGCTTCAAGCGCAAACACTTCCTCATCAAACTGCACGACAAAGTCGGGGTGAGGATACTGCGCTTGTTCAATGTCTATCCGTGCACATGCCGTGCGCGGCGTCCATTGATGGGAAGTGTTTGTCAATGCAGCCGTCGTGTAAGGACACACTGGAGTTATCCATGGCCAGCCGAGATGTGTGCAAGTCCTTCTGGAAGACGTGTGTGGAGTACCACGCCTTCTTCCGGCTGTCGGAGGAGCCGAAGACGATGCACAAAACCCTGCTGTCCTGCAAAGGCTCCAGCTTTAGATACAGGTACAACACACACTGTCCTGTAAAGGCTCCAGCTTTAGATACAGGTACAAAACACACTGTCCTGTAAAGGCTCCAGCTTTAGATATAGGTACAACACACACTGTCCTGTAAAGGCTCCAGCTTTAGATATAGGTACAACACACACTGTCCTGTAAAGGCTCCAGCTTTAGATATAGGTACAACACACACTGTCCTGTAAAGGCTCCAGCTTTAGATATAGGTACAACACACACTGTCCTGTAAAGGCTCCAGCTTTAGATACAGGTACAAAACACACTGTCCTGTAAAGGCTCCAGCTTTAGATACAGGTACAAAACACACTGTCCTGTAAAGGCTCCAGCTTTAGATATAGGTACAACACACACTGTCCTGTTAAGGCTCCAGCTTTAGATATAGGTACAACACACACTGTCCTGTAAAGGCTCCAGCTTTAGATACAACACACACTGTCCTCTAAAGCTTCCAGCTTTAGATACAGGTACAACACACACTGTGGTGTAAAGGCTCCAGCTTTAGTCTATTAAAAGTAAAAAGACTCATGCAGAATGGCCTATTTCAAAAATATATATAATTTTAGAAAAAAAAGGTACACTACTTTGAGGTACTCGTATTTCCCTTAAACCTGTGAGATGCTAACTTCCTGGTTGGCTTACAAAAATATAAAATAAAAAATAAAAATTGTTTGTGTGTGGCAGCGGGCGGACGCAGAAACAGCTGCTGGAGTGTATGGGATCAGGGGAGAAGAAGCCTTCGCACTTTGACAGGTGAGAGTTCATTCATGTTGATCGTAGTAAACACAGATTCTGATGCTAAAATGTACCCTTTTTATGAAAGAAGGTTTGAAGTTACTCGTTTCTCGTTAGATTCACTGTATATTTTCACCATTAAGCCACCAGATAGAACTCTTTGGTCTATTTTCTTCCTGTGAACCCCAGGTAATCATATATTACAGGAACATTGGGAAAGAAGGCTAGAAAGGCCTCGTCCTTTGGTTCCCATCACGTCTTTTTGTCTTCCTCCAGGACTTATGGTCAGTCAGACTTTGATCCCAGACAGTGTCGCTCTTCTCCCGATCTCCTCACAGACGTCTCCAAACAAGTAAGACAAACCACCATTTACGCACATAAAACATGCATATGGTCGTTTTTTCTGTTACAAATGATGATTTTTGTAGAACAATTCCAAGAAACACGTTCGCCAACGATGGCTCGCAAGTGTTGTTGGATAAGCTAATTAATCGTTTGTCTTATCTTGGTTTTACAACATTATACATCCAGTAATTTAAAAATCTTTGGGTTTTGGTCCTTTTTTTTCAATCACTGATATTTTATTGACCAAACAATTGATTAAGAAAATGATCAGTTTGATTAACAGCGAATGAAAATAATGGTTGCTTGCAGTATCGTCTAATGTTCGTGTTTCTTCCCTCAGTTGTACGAGCACTCCCACCTGTTCACCCGGGCCGGTCACGCCTTAGCGGTCTGCAGTCAGGACGAGTTGGACCCACATCGCCGCGGCGTGGACGACGTCAACATCAGAGGAGGGGCTAAACGCAGCCAATCGTCCATCGAGGTCGCCCAGAGGACCCGCCCTCTCACCCAAGTCACCCCCCTCTCTCCATCTATCCACGCATCAACCCCCTCGCCCAAGACGAGGTCGGCCTCCATATCTCTGATGGAGGAGGTGAGGGGGGGACGGATCGGGGTGCAGCGCCAAGCCCAGCGGCTAGCCGGCGTCTATGGCAACCGCTCGCGGCGTCGGCCCAACCCCCAGCCGCACCCTGACGCCGCTCAGCAGCTTGTGCTCCTCTACCCAAATAGTCCGGCCTACCAGTATCGCCCAATACTCCCCAGATTCCCACTGGCTGGTTCCTCGCCTCTCAACCGCTACCCGTACTTGTCGGACTACGTTGCCGTTTCCTCACTGGAGCGCTTCCCGCAGGAAAGGAGGCGGGAGTACGTGACGATGGACGGCCCATCGCGGCCGCCTTTCTATCCACTGGGCCACGACTCGGCGTCACTCTCGCCAATCAGGAGGAACCTGCGGCCCTCCGGTTCAGGCGGGCTGGGATTGGCTCGGGTTTACCAGCCGGGGAGTAACGGGGCGAGGCTCCTGGGCATCGGGCGCACGGAGGCGGGTCATTACAGCGACGACTCCAACTTCCTGCCGGGGCTGCCTCGCCGCGTGGCTAGCCAACCTGACGTCAAGTTTCACCTCTCAAGGAGCTCTAACCCCGCCTTCAACCCCGCCTCCGAGTTCCGTCCCCTTGGTTACTACCCCCACCTGACACGGCCCACCAGACCCACCTACCTCCCGCTGAACTCCTCCCCTCTGCCCGATCGACCCGCCTCGCTTTGCATGATCAGAGGAACCTCGGGAAGCTACAGCGACTCGGACCCGGAGGTTTTCTATCCGTACTACTGCCCACCACCCCCGCTGGGTAACGTGCTGCGGACTCATCCCGGACTCGCCAGGATGAGGTACTCCTCTGGGAGCCTCCAACTGGACGAGGAGGAGGAAGAGGAGGAGGAGGAGTATAGAGCCGCGAAGGAGAGAGCACAAAGAGAGTTTCGGGGTGAAGAAGATAAGAAAGAGAAGACTGGAGACGGGACGAAAGGTCCTAAAAAGATTACGGAAGTCACTCTGTAGATAACGACGGAAACAAAAAGGTTCACGATATGATCACACTCAACACGGGAAAAGATTAAATTGAAAAACACTAGAATAAACAAAGGTTTGTTGTTTTTGAGGTGTACTGGAAGATGAAATGTACGGTTTTTGCCTTGTTTTACTGATAACCTCAGCTTCTTCAATAGCATCTTTACAGGTATAAGCTTGCACATGTTGATTATTAAAATCTCTAATATCCTCGTAATGTACCCCACCTAGCTTAGCATCAAAGGTCCAACCCTTTGTTGCCGCCTCGGCCTTAACCACCGACCTGGTTCTGACTGTGGTCTCGTTTCTACGTCCAGCCGCCAGTTCCCGTGTTATTGTACGGCGAGTTTGAGTCTGCATGGTGTAAAATATCAACATCGTTAAAATCCAATTACCACAACATTAGCTGTATGGGATGCATTATTTTACAATATCCACAACGTCCTGCAGGTGGAGCAAGTCAGTTATCGTATTTTTGCGCAACTGTCAAAATGATGTTTATATTTGTACCTAGAACATTAACTTTTCTGGCCATGTCACCTTAAATTCTGTAATTCAGTGTGAACAATTTTGCAAACAGAGGCAAGAAAGTGCATTTATAAAAACAAAGAATTGGTCAATTGAGGCAACAAAGAACATTTTTAAGACCTTAATATGAAGTCTTGTTGGTTTGATGCATACGTAGGTCATTGGACAACGTTATGACCGCTGTAGCTGGGTATGTGTTTGTTATTTTATATGAACGTTCTTGTGAATTCTGTAAGAAAATGTGAAGTTGTTTTGGGTTTGAAGCACCAATAAACAATTAAACAAGAAGGGCAATTATGGTCATATTAATAGAATGCAACACGACCTGCAAATTAAATTAATCTGGTTTGTTATCGACCATTTAATTAATTTATTTATCTAAATGTTATTTAACAAAATCACATACAAGCAAAAAGGTCTATTGACTCCAATAAAACAAAATGTCTCAGATTGACAAAGATGAAAACTTTCATTCAAGAAAACAACACATTGGAAACATGTTTCTCAATCAAACTTAAATATTTATTCATAAAACTCCCGCTACAAAAAAAAGAACGAAAAAAAGAAAAGAAAAAAAAGAGTACACTTGTGTAAATCTTACATCTTTCATTTTACACCCCCCCCCCTCAACATACATGTTCACATCCCTTATGATATATAAAAAGACAAAAATATACAATGACCAAGTTTTATAGTGTCTTTGGTACAAACGATCAGTAATATCCTTGATTACAGCTCCCTTCCTGTGCTACTTTCCTCTATTAAAAACAACGTGGGGAGCATTTTGTTAATAAACTTTCAGCTCTCAATGTTTTTCCCAAACTTGATGCATCTAGAGAAAGGAAACCGTCTTTTCTTGAGCACGTGGTTGTGTCTTACTCGCAGATCCTTGAAAATGTTCCTTTTTTTCTTTTATTTCCACTGAAATCTTATTCCAACCAGACACTTTCTGAACATCCCAGAATCTAATCTTAACCAACATTTACAAATTAAACCATTCATTCATTTATGTTGTTTTGAACATTTAAGTTGGCACTGAACTAGCTTAATAAAACTAAAAGCTTGTTACTCTGGAAACAATAGTTAGCTAGCAAGCTAGCTTACTTGTTAGCAAGCTACCTCACTTGTTAGCAAGCTACTAGCTTCCTAGCTAGCCTGGAAGCCCCCAAAAATGAGTTTAAATGTGTCTGGAGTTATAGATTGTGGTTTTTGCAGTTTAATTAACAAACTTGAGCATCTTCCACATATTTATAAAGATGAATTTAGCTAGTTACTTTAGAAACAGTTAGCAAGCTACTAGCCAGCTGGTAGCTCCCAATAATGGGTCTGAATTCTTAAAATTGATTTTGTTTTAACAGGTTTTTCACCGGGGAAAGTTCAGATTCCTCAAGTGCGTTTCCACCTTGGATGTTCAAAATAATCACCACACAAAACAATCAGTAGAGATAAACCTTGGTGAGACATTTAAAGAGCATCGAACCCTAAAAAACACAACTGAATTCTGGGATAAGAGAACCGTAATTTAAAGCATTACTGAAGACAACAAAAAATATGTAATATTGGCATATAATCTGTCTCAAGTGCTACTGGACAAACATATAAACATCTACAACGTCAAGATGAGTCATGACAAAAAAACAAACAACAACAACATACCACTGCTAACGAACGAAAACCCTCTGCTATATATTTATCTGTGTATGTTTCTGTGTACTTTTAGAAAAATGACTGACTGCATAAATAATCAAGGCACATGATGGTCATTTTAAACCAGTTCAAACACCAGTTGCCTGCTCTCAAATGGGGACTTCAATTTGCATCCGAGCCAAAAGAAAAAAAAAAGAGAAGTTCATGAAACGAAAGCACAAATCAGACCTCAAGATTGTTTTTTCTAAATTTTAAACCAGTTGATTAAAAAAAGAAAGTCTGCGAATTTTTAAAAAAAGGTCTTCAACCTGCAGCTGTGAATATTTATATATATATATATGTATTTATAATATCTAGTGTATATATTACATTAGTAGTGTGTGTGTGAGTGTGTGTGTGTGTGTCTGTGTGTGTGTACAGCGAGGAGACATCGCACAGCAAATCTCCTGTTTTCCGAATCGTCCAGCAGCGTCACCGTACGGAGACACAGTCTCTCTTCACTTAACGTGCACTTCCTTTCCCCCCCCCAAAAAACATTTTAGAAACCCCTCAGTTGGTTGTGAATCTGAGGAAAGAAATTAAAAATAAATAAATATATAAAGCGACTGAAATGAGAATCAAAAAGGTAACAAACAAAAGAAGGAAACACTCGTGGTACCTGGCGAGGATGTGTGTGACCATCCTGTCCGTGATGCCTGGACAGACCTCCTCGGCCAATCGGATGTTGCGTTCAAGCTCCTCGATGGCCAATCGTTGCTCGGAGTGCTCCTTGTGCTGCTGCTTCAACTGCAAGAAGAAGATAGTAAATTAATTAAAACTCTGCCACCCGCACCTCACTTTAAATATTAATTAGAACAATCTTAATGCTAAGCTAATCTGCTGCAGCTTTAAATTAAAGAAAAGGTCAAAACGAGAGTGCTTTCATTAGTCTCATCAAATGTCGAATTATTCCTTTAAGGGTGACAAACAAGGTGGATTCTTATTTTCACCACCAGACGGTGCCATTGAGCACATATGAAGACTGGACTATCCTTGGGTTTGAAATGTGCTAAATTGAATGACTGAAACGTCTGTGTCACTGTGTGTGTCACTGTGTGTGTGTGTGTGTGTGTGTGTGTGTGTGTGTGTGTGTGTGTGTGTGTGTGTGTGTGTGTGTGTGTGTGTGCGCGTGTGTGCGTGTGTGCGCTCTAACCTCAGTGAAGACAGGAGAGATGACTGTGGTCAGACTGGCAGATTTACTCAGCTGATCCTGACCCTGAACAGGTGAAGAGAGACAAGGTGAGTCCCAAAATGTAAAATAGGACACACACACACACCCACAATACTGACCGTTCCATTGAGGACTTTCCTTCCTTCCGCCGGCTTCTTCTTACGGACGGTGAAAGACCACTCAGGTGAGTCGCTGTTCTCCTTATTACTGGACTCACTAACACACACACACACATTAATAAAACACACACTCACTTAGCACAGCACCATTGCACATATAGACATGGAACAGATCCGAGCTTCCTGGTAATGAAATTACCTGTCTGAGTCGTCAGAGCTGCTGCCGCTATGCCCCTCCTCCTTCCTACGCCTGTACCTGTCAATCAACTCGCTGAGGTAGGACGTCTTCTTACAGTGTTTGACGATGAACTTGTGTTTGAGGAGCTCTTTGGCTGTTGGACGCTACGGGGAGAGAGCAGGAGAAATAAATTACTCTGTTTTTTTTAAGTTTCTTTCATGGGTCACGCTTGAGGAGAGGCGCTTTCTGTCCACCAGGAGGCAGCAAAACGCAGCGACAACCACACGACAACAAAACACATTGTTTTCACCCAAACTTCCTCATCTGAAAGGCCACAGAATAATTTAGTGGACCGGAAAACAACTGATTCGATAGTCAATCATGAATAAAAAAAAAAATAGATAAAAAAATCTTTACACTTCCTGTATGATGTCAAGATGTTGGTAGTTTTGACCATTTTTTCACCTGAAGTTTTAATATATATTTATTTCCCAGACTGACCAGTACAAGAAAATGGTGTAAAAGTGTACTGAAGTATTACTAAAGGTACAGATTATATTTGAAATAATTATTTTATTGATACTGAAGCATCTGTTATTATTGCTCCTGCTGGTTTAAACTACTTTAAGTTGAGTCTAGTGGTTCCCAACATAGGGGTCGGGTCCCTCCAAAAAAAGGGTCCAGAGGTGATTAATGGGACAGAAGAATCATTTGTTTTCTTTATTTTTACTCTTATGCCATTCTTCTGTGATAATTTGGGAAACAAAAAGTTTATTTATATGAGAAACTTAGAGGTGAAGTGTCGGTTTGGTGGATCTGAAACATGACAAGGGGCCCAGAAGTCAACGCTAGTTCAATTTAAGGAGTCACAAGTCAAAAAAACGACATATATATATATATATATATAATTATGTTATTAAGCTCTGAAGCAATGGAGTCCTCTCTCAGTGAAGCGGTTGGTAGTGTGTCTTACGAAGGTCGGGTCCTTGTTGAGGCACGCCTCGGTGAACTCCTTGAAGCTCTTGGAGAACTCTCCGCTCAGCGTCGGAGGAGGAGACTTGGGGATGTGGAACAGAACTCTCATCGGATGCATGTCCGAGTTCGGGGGTTCGCCCTTGGCGAGCTCGATGGCCGTGATGCCCAGCGACCAAATATCGGCCTGGAGAGACACAATTAACACACACACAGTTATTTACAGTTGGCGATCAACCTCTTAATCTTTCCTGTGAACATGAGTCATCTTTTAAAAAAAAAAAAAAAAAGGTTGGAAGTCGCGTTTTTTCTTTTTTGTTTACACAAGCCGTAAACCGTCAAAACCCGTAAACCGTTTTTTAATTTTTAAAGTTTCCATAATTATAATCATAATAATGATTATAATTATATTACATTGGTTTAGATACTATTTTGTTACACGCTGAAGTTTAATGATGCATAAACGCACGAGGTTTGAAGCCGCAACACCCACTAACCATATGTCAACAACACAAACACACACCGATGTAAACACACACAGACACACACACACACTCATGTAAACACACACACACCGATGTAAACACACACAGACACACACAAGAGTCGCTATTCAGCGTCACATTACAACAGGATGCTGAGTCATCGTTTGACTGTTAACTCTGCCGGCTCCATTACTGCTACACACTGAACATATGGCAGTCTGTAGCAGGAGGACACACACACACACACACACACACACACATCAACTGTCACAAGCTTTTAACGGTCAACTGCCGTAAAACCAGCGCACGCCTCCGACTGTCGTAGACCACGTGGTCGAGTCCATCAAACACACAAACTGTCCCTTTAAGTATGACGGTTTTTTAAATTTTTTTAAACATCCTAAATTAGGAAACCGTTTCAACAAGTCGCTCTTTGTCTTCCTTCCCGTTACAGAAGAGTGAAACACGTCTTCAGAAAGCCTCCCTTCAACGGACTGAATCAGCGGGATGATAAAAAAAAAAAAAAAGGTAACTACTACAAAATAAAAGCAGGAATTGAAAGCAAATACGAGTTTTTATGTCAAAATGTTGCTTTAAAAAAAGGTGACTATCTATATACAGATATATAAATACATATAGCAGTATATATATATATATATGTAATTATATATATATATATATGTAATTATATATACTGCTATATGTATTTATATATATATATATATATATATATATATATATATATATATATATATATATATATATATATATATATATATATATATATATATATATATATATATATATATATATATATATATATAGATAAAAGCACTGTAAAAACACAAAGACATGAATCAAACCACCGAGTACACACACCCTAATGGTATTAGCGTATTTCCAAAACACGCCAAACCACAAACTCGTATTGACCAAACAAAGCTCGGGCGACGTCACCTCGTTTCTGTTTGCTTTGTCTTCCGGCATCACATCCAATTCTTCAAACCTGACCCCCCCCCCCTTTATTTTCTGTGTACTTTTTGTGTTTGCGGCAGCAGGTGCAGCCCGTGAATGCATTCGAGGGCTTCGACGCGGCGCGTTGGCGAGGGAATCCCTGCCCCCCCCCTTCCCCTCCCCCCACCCGAAGACAAAACAACATCAGGAGGAATAAAGGCAGGCTTATTTATTTCCAAAACGTATACAAAGTCCAGACAACGCGACACTGTGGGAGTTTCTACTGGATGCAAATAAAGAAACTCTCCTGTGGAAACAATGCAAACGACCTCAAAGAAGGCAAAAACAACATCAGGACGCATGCAAAGCGGCAGCCGGAGGACACGAGGCCATGAAAAAGAGAAAGAAGTGCGGATTGAAGCAGTTTAACGACGTGTAAAAAGCACAAGTTTGACGCAAATGAAGCAGACAAAGAAGAGTGGGAGGTAACTAAGTACTGTTTAAGAGTTCCTTTTTTATGCTACTTTAAAACTCCACAGCTTTTCAAAAAGGGAATTTTTTTTATATATATATATATATATATATATAACATAAATTAATCTAAATGTAGTTATTTTGATTGGATGAAATGCTCCAAAACCACAACAGTAAAATAAATATATACATGTAGGCGATAAATAAACAAAGTCACAAATAATTGGACTAGAAGTAGATTAATTCTTAGTCGACGACACAAGAAAATATTTGAATCCATTTGTTTCACTTTTGCAAAGAAAAAATTTAAATACGCAACAATAAATAATATAAAATAAAGTCTCTTTCCAGGCACGGAGGCCCAGTCACAGTTCCGAAGCTACGATTGGACGATCTGTGTATTAGGGGCGGGGCTTAACAGGCCGTCCTACCTTGGAGTCGTAGGCGGACTGCTGGATGACCTCGGGCGCCATCCAGAAGGGCGTTCCCACGAAGGTCTCCCTCTTGATCTGCGTGTCCGTCAGCTGGCCGGCCACGCCGAAGTCCGCCAGCTTCACCTGGCCGTGCTCCGACAGCAGCACGTTGGCGGCTGCAGGGGTCAACCACGGGTTATTATATGTAGTTTTATATAGTTATTAGTGTGCAAGGGGTCAACCACGGGTTATTATATGTAGTTTTATATAGTTATTAGTGTGCAAGGGGTCAACCACGGGTTATTATATGTAGTTTTATATAGTTATTAGTGTGCAGGGGGTCAACCACGGGTTATTATATGTAGTTTTATATAGTTATTAGTGTACAGGGGGTCAACCACGGGTTATTATATGTAGTTTTATACAGTTATTAGTGTGCAGGGGGTCAACCACGGGTTATTATATGTAGTTTTATACAGTTATTAGTGTGCAGGGGGTCAACCACGGGTTATTATATGTAGTTTTATATAGTTATTAGTGTGCAGGGGGTCAACCACGGGTTATTATATGTAGTTTTATATAGTTATTAGTGTGCAGGGGTCAACCACGGGTTATTATATGTAGTTTTATATAGTTATTAGTGTGCAGGGGTCAACCACGGGTTATTATATGTAGTTTTATATAGTTATTAGTGTGCAGGGGGTCAACCACGGGTTATTATATGTAGTTTTATATAGTTATTAGTGTGCAAGGGGTCAACCACGGGTTATTATATGTAGTTTTATATAGTTATTAGTGTGCAGGGGTCAACCACGGGTTATTATATGTAGTTTTATATAGTTATTAGTGTGCAAGGGGTCAACCACGGGTTATTATATGTAGTTTTATATAGTTATTAGTGTGCAAGGGGTCAACCACGGGTTATTATATGTAGTTTTATATAGTTATTAGTGTGCAGGGGTCAACCACGGGTTATTATATGTAGTTTTATATAGTTATTAGTGTGCAGGGGGTCAACCACGGGTTATTATATGTAGTTTTATATAGTTATTAGTGTGCAGGGGTCAACCACGGGTTATTATATGTAGTTTTATAGTTATTAGTGTGCAGGGGTCAACCACGGGTTATTATATGTAGTTTTATATAGTTATTAGTGTGCAGGGGTCAACCACGGGTTATTATATGTAGTTTTATATAGTTATTAGTGTGCAGGGGTCAACCACGGGTTATCTATTATATTGTAATACACCCATACTTTACCTTGTAAATACTTTCTCCAAATGCTCTTGTTTAGTTTTCTTTGTAGTATTTTATTAATATTTTAGTTTTTATGTACCTCTTTTTATTCATTTATTTTTCTGTATATTCTTTGGTCTTTGCAGCGCTCACATTTCCAAACTTATTTTATCTTTTAAGATAAGATGAGAACTTTATTAATTCCATAATATTAAATAAATAAAAAAAAATATATATATATATATAAACAATATAAATTAATATTAATAATTATTATACGTACATATATTTATAAAATTAATAATTGTCAGTATATTTATAATAAAAAATAAAACACAACAATAAAAGATTAAATAAAAGAGTAAAAGTAGAAAGTGTAAAATAAAGCTCTCTGTACCTTTAATGTCTCTGTGGATCTTCTTCTCAGAGTGCAGGTAGTCCAGACCCTTCAGGATCTCCTTCAGCATGGTGGCGATCTGGGACTCATCAAAGGGACCCGCCCGAAGCTGCACACACACACACACACACACACACACACTATTTAAAATGTTGTATTATTCAGGTCCATTATTTTACGGAACCGGATCAATAACACTCACCAAGTCGAGCGCTGAACCTCCACCCAGGTACTCCATGATGATCCAGAGCTTACTGCCCTGAGAGGAGAACACACACATTATTAGAGATGATCAATAATTAATAATCAAATCTTACTGCACACACAATAACTTTGATTGACCACGAGGCTGGAGACGTGAGAAAGTAACAAAGTACATGTACTCAGGTACTTCTACTTTACTTGCCACTTAATACTTGAAACAGAGTACTTCTACAGCGTGTACTTCTACAGCGTGGTAGCAGAGTACTTCCACAGTGTGTACTTCCACAGTGTGTACTTCCACAGTGTGTACTTCCACAGCGTGTACTTTCACAGCGTGTACTTCCACAGCGTGTACTTTCACAGCGTGTACTTCCACAGCGTGTACTTTCACAGCAGGCAGCAGTACTTGTACCTTCAGATAGGAGCCGAAGTACTTGGTGATGTACGGGCTGTCACACTGACTCAGCACCGTGATCTCCTGCTGGATGTCCTCGATCTCGTCCTCCGCCTCCTCCAGATCGATCGTCTTTATGGCCACAACGCTCTGGGTCCGGTTATCAATACCTTTGAACACCTGCAGGGGGGGGGGGGGGGGGGAGGGGGAGGAGTCAAAAGCAGAAGAAAATAATGGAGATATGATAGAAGAGAAAGAAATACAAATATTTAAGAAATACAGTAAAAAAAAGTTAATAAAATAAAGTATATAAAAAAAACAGTAAATAAATAAATACAGTAAAAGGTAAATAAAAATACATAAATATAGTAAATAAAAAAAATACGTAAATAAATAAATGAATACAGTAAAAAGTAAATAAATACAGTAAATAAATAAATAAATACAGTCGTAACTTTAACAAAGTGAATCATGACTCACCTCTCCAAAGGATCCTTTTCCAATGCGATCCAATTTAGTGAACAACTCCTCCGGATCAATCTGAGAACTCTGAGAGGAGGAAGAGGAGACAAGGAGACAAGGAGACCAAGAGAGGAGACAAGGAGACCAAGAGAAAAGAATAAAATAAGAGAAGAAAGGAAGAGAAAAGAGAGGAAACAAAAAGAGACAAATGAAAATGTATTAAAATCACAATAATTACATCATTTAAAAAAAAAGTACATATATGTATATGTATATGAATGAATGAATATATATATATATAATAAATATAATATAAACACATAGAATGTAGCGAGTACAAAACTAGGAAAAGTTCACTAACATATAATTAAAGTTGTGTTTCCATCACTTTCCCGGCGACATTTGCTCTTATTTTCTCACACACACACACACACACACACACAATGCTGCCGCCACAGAGCCACACACACACACACACACACAAACAAGACTCATAAAAACACAGAAGGAAGCAGGCATGACAGTTAAAGATAACAGGAACTGAAAACGCGCGCACGCGCACACACACACGCGCACACACACAAAAAACTTTATCGCTCTGGTTATAAAACCCTGTAAAAAAAAAGCAGCGAGTTTATGTGAACTTTACGTTTCCTGCCTTTTAAATTAAAAACATATTCCGTCACACTTCAGCTTAAAAAATAAGAAAAAAACAACAACTAGCATCTAAAGAGGAAATACCGTGTTTTAATTTAATTTAATTTAATTTAATATTTTCTAAGGAAATGTCACAAGATCATTAAAATCAAAAGGGTTCTTCCTCTGGGGAGCTTTTAATTTACAAAGAACAGCGAAAACTTTGCTAAACGCAACTTCCAGAAGGTCTCAAAACTATCATTATCATAAGAGGTGCAGCTTTCCGACGGTCCTTGAACATATCACGAGCAACAAAGAAACCAACACGAAGCTGTAAAAATGTGATTTTTTTTTTAATCAAAGACATTTTATTCTGCAAGTCTCATTTATAATCTCGCTGTAAATAAAACCGTTTGCTTTAACCGGATTCTGTAAAAAACATTTAATTCTAAGCTCCTTGGCGCAACTATGGCGCCATGATTGAGTCGCGTGAGCCCGACAGTCACGTGACAACAATTCGGTGAAACCTCGACTGAACGCAGAGAGGAGAGGCTGTAAAATGTAAAGAGCTCAATATAAACATAAACACGTGGAGCCTCCACTTGTTTCCTACGTCGTAACACTTGAGGCACGTTGTAGATAAAGAATCCATTCTTTGGATCATAAATTATCAAAGAAATTCAACAATTATGTTATGATTTATTTTAATGAGCAGAACTTTTTATATTACAGGGAAACACCGTAAAACGTGACGGGAGATCAGCTGCTACAATGAAAGTAAACAACAAAAAAATCTGTATCCACATCTCTAAACGTTATTCATTTCCTCCCTTTTCCCCTGCCGATTCGATCTGTAACCGAGAGTTGTGACACACACACACACACACCCACCCACACATTACACACACACACACACACACACACACACGTACGTGACCGACACGACACACACACACACGTTCACATTTCTGCTCTTAAACTCACAAGTATTGCTCGGATGAACACTTAATAAAAACACACCCACAGACGCGCATGATATTCCTGATGCTGGTTGAGTTTCCTCTCTCTGAACTAAAAAAAGAAACACACACACACACACACACACACACACCACAAAGTTGCCACACCCAGTCAGCAAACACAGCGGTTACTGTCTAGTGATACTTTTAGCTCGGTGCAGAGAGCCGGAGAAGCAGAGGATGAGAGCAGAATCAAATATAAAAGACGGTTTAACTCGCAGTCGGTTAAGAAATGCCATCAGGACACGTGACCGAAGACAATCACGTGTTTAAAATGGGTTTAAATGTGCTTTTAGCTTCAAAGATTTAGCTGAGACGGTTTGAATGAACAGAATATTTTGTTAAAGCCATAATAAATAAAGTCTTAATTAAAGCGGTTTGTTGAGAGTAGACGGAGACGAGGGTCATGGCCTCAGAGGGAACGTTTGTATTGTTGATTTGGGTTTTCACAACGATTCTTCGTGTGGTGACGTCTTTCACACGTCACCACACGAAGAAATCCATAAATTTCCTCCTTGTGTTGGTCAAAATGTAACCGCGCCTCGAGGCAATAAGGAAGTCAACTAATTGGCTGTTTAGATATCAATTATGATGTCATATATTGATAACCAAAGATGGGGATTCACCAGCGGACTACGGACTCGCCCTCCCATCCTACGGGCAATTTAAAAACACATTATTTCTGGGTTTTCAACTTACGTCACAAACCTTCAGATCATAAAAAAAAAGAAAACACTGAAATGTCATTTATTTGTCCATTTCAAGTTTTAGTACAAAGTATCTAAAGATGTTTTCATGTAACCAAAAGGCGTCAAAGTCCTCAAACGACAAAAAAATTAAAACGTAAAAATAAGAACGTTGTAAATAAACCTAGAAATGTAGATTAAATTCTGCAACTAAAGGATCAAAGACGTCTATTTTTCAGTCCTACGAACCCATAATTTGCATTTAAACCAGAAACAGAGTGACACATTTCTTTCTTTGTCACAAGAGTTTAAAACATTAAAATCAACTTGTTATGACCACCAGGGGGCGACTCCTCTGGTTGTATAGAAGTCTATGCTTCATGTGTTAAAGCTGCATTCTCTCTCCTGACCACCAGGGGGGCGACTCCTCTGGTTGTATAGAAGTCTATGCTTCATGTGTTAAAGCTGCATTCTCTCTCCTGACCACCAGGGGGCGACTCCTCTGGTTGTATAGAAGTCTATGCAGCATTTGTTAAAGCTGCATTCTCTCTACTGACCACCAGGGGGCGACTCCTCTGGTTGTATAGAAGTCTATGCTTCATGTGTTAAAGCTGCATTCTCTCTCCTGACCACCAGGGGGCGACTCCTCTGGTTGTATAGAAGTCTATATAAATGACTCTACTTCTCTTGATTTATTCCCTCAGTAAACATTGTAAACATGAGTTTTTGGTCTCAATCTCTAGTTTCAAGTCTTCTTCAATACAGCGTGATGTTCATTGAGTAAATTATGGTCATTTAGAGTCAAACAGACCATAAAGCAGGGTATGCTTTAGGGGCGGAGGCTACATGATTGACAGGTCAACACGACGGCGTCGTCCGTGTTTTAGTCTCAGAACTCTTTCACAGAGTTTTCTGGACATGGAAATAAAATACAAATGGTTGGTTCAGCTTTCGGTTGTACTTAATCAAGGCTCCAAAACCGTGGTCCATAATGTTTACCACGTTCACTACAGTACCGCTGGGGCTGATGGGAACCGCATTAGTTTTGTCCAAAGTTTTAGAAAGCTTTAAAATGTGGGAACCAAATTTACCAGCAATCCATCAAATAGTTTTTTATTTATTTCCACCTAGATTGACCAACCTTTATTAACCCGTTATAACCCTTGAGCTGCTAGCGTGGCTAAAACAACGATTAGCCTAATTAAATGTGATTTACATTTGAATTATCACTAAATTTATATTAAATGTTCCTTTTTTCAGTAAACATGTGTATTTGTGATTATGAGCAACTGTTACATCTCCACTATGTGTAAACAATACATGTTTGCGTCATACTTTTAGAATTTAAGCTGAAGTGCTGTTAATATTCAAGCAATATTGGTGATTATTTGATGCTTTCTCAACCAAAACACGTCCATTAGAAGCATTTGACTTGAGAAAGAAGTGAGAGTATTTAATACAAAAAGCCTCTTTCAGGAGGGTTTATGTAAACCCGAGAGGTTACTCTTTGACCTTTCAGTCTCAGCGTGGTGAACAAAACCACACCGACGGAAGTTAAACATTCAACACTCGCTCAATCATTACAGACCAGTTTTGTAGGGGGGGAAAAATAAATCTGTATTTCTACACTGGAGGAGCAGAAACTGTCAAAACAATACAAAAAAAAAACTGTTTCACTACATGTTTCATGAACCAGTAAAGCGACCGTTTGACTCCCAGTCTGTGAATTTTAATTAAGGGCATTCAATGAGAATTAAACCAATGCAAACAAAACTACTTCCCCCGATTTTCTTCTTAAAGCTTGTTTTGCGTTAATATTTAACCAAAGCCACAATGTCAAAGAGAGGGTATGCATCACGTTGCTCAGTCTGATGAATCCTTACGCCGTACCTTTCCCCAGAGAGGGTTTAAATATCTACCGATGAGGATGTTTTCACTGTGCATCCATTAACCTGAACAAGCTGTTCGATAACTAATCAGCCAGCAGGATCTCTGCATACAAAACACACCAACTGTGGTCCAAAACTTTGTCAAGCCTAAAGAAAACATCCAAATAACTCTAAAGTGTACATGTATATTGTATGAATATTTCCAATAGGAAGAGAAGACGTTAGAAACGGACATTGAACTGTTTTCAGTGGTCATCCGACGAGATTTCTGTTGGTTTATAAAACACTGAATCCAACCTGAAGCATCCAGACCTCTGGTCCAGGTCTAGCTTTATCTAGTGAGTTGTACCTAATGTAGCATTTAAGGATGGTGTAAATAGCTAGCTAGCTAGCTTTATCTTCTCCAGAGCGACGTGGAGTGAAGTGTACCTAATGTAGCATCAAAGCATGGTGGAAATAGCAAGTTAGCTTTATCTAGTGAGTTGTACCTAATGTAGCATTTAAGGATGGTGTAAATAGCTATCTAGCTTTATCTTCTCCAGAGCGACGTGGAGTGAGGTGTACCTAATGTAGCATCAAAGCATGGTGGAAATAGCAAGCTAGCTTTATCTTCTCCAGAGTGAGGGGTTGTACTTTTGAGTTTTCAAATTTGAAACCGCAAAGAACGATTAATTTCACACATAAATTAGGTTATTTGTTCAGCATCGAGATTAATAATTAATCGTCCAATATTTCTGGTTTCTGCCCTTCACAAGGGTAGGTTAGTTTTTAATTCTTGAATGTCCTTTAAATCAAAATGCAGACAGAAGATTCAAATATGACGGAGGAGCAGTAGGACAAAATGGTTACCATGGTGATAACAGCAGGGATAAAAAAAAAGAATAAAAAAAAAAAAAGGCAGCTCCAGGTTAAACCTACAAAGAAAGAAAAGAGAGAAGCAGAGCTGAGTTTTAGAGGTCAGTGAAGGGAACATGCAAACATTCAGCTGCATTCAGGAAAACTTGGACGCGGCTGTGGAAACTCTGTGTGCGATTAAGTGTGAGAGAGAGAGGGAGAGGGTGAGAGAGAGAGAGTGAGAGAGTGAGAGAGATCCATGTTTTTACTAACAAGTGGTGTCCAAATATCCAACCGAAAAGGGGGGTCAAAGGTCACAGCTGCTGGAGGAGGAAGTACAAACACGGCATTCTCAAAAAATGACCTTTGCAGAGTCGCATCATGTGAAAATCTGGCCAACACTCTTCAAACGTTTCCCCGTTTCGTTTAATGTCGAAAACGTGACACGACGTGTTGAGTCATTCAACACGAGAGCGCTTTCAAAAACACAGACGCTTTTTGTTGTTGTTGTTGTTTTGGTTTTACACACAAACTAGAGGTTAACGGATGTGGTTTTGTTTTGTTTACTGTAATGAGAAAAGACGAAGCTCTCAAATGTCAGAAGGAGTCGCTCATTTTCTGAGAGTTAGATAATACCACTTCAAAATGTGAAGCTACAGCTTAGCATAAGGACTGGAAACAAAAACTCAACGTCTCATTTGTTTTACTGGAGGTTATTATTAAGATGTTTTCTTCAAAACACAGGAAGAAGATGTAAGGAACACATCATGTGTGACAAAACAAGTATCTTTAAATTGTGATAGGTCGTCACAAACAGTGTCTCATTTAATAAACCGTTTGCTTTAATGAAATTATGTGAAAAACATTAAATTCTGAGCTCCTCAAAGCAACCAGGAAGCCATGACTGACTCTCCTGACTCTCTCTCGTCATGTGACAACAATTCTGTGAAACTTGGACTGAACTGCAGGCTGATGAACGCGGAGCAGAGGTCGTAAAACATGTAAATAGTTCACCCTGTACAGAAAGTTGAGACACTATTAATTTGTCCAACATCGGTAACACTTGGTGTCATGTTGGATAAACAGATTCCAGTACATTTTACAAAATACATTATCAAAGAAATTGCTTTTTTTCTTTTTTATAAGATTTATGGCATTGTAACGGTGTTATTCTGCATGTTTGAGTTCTCTTAACTTCTAGTCACGATGGTTGTGTTTCCATATCGGTGCAGGACGTACAAATCAAAGCCACAGAGCGAAGTCTATAAAATGGTAAACAATGATCATTACAATTCAACTTAAAATAGCTGGTTTTGACTCCACAGTCTGAACAAATTCATTTTAAAAAGCACCGAAGCAGCTAATCAGTCCCAAATATGTATTTTCCGGTAATTCGTAAACACATGCCGCATGTTAATGTCAACACACACAGTCAAAACAGGCACAAACATGTTGTCAATGTGGAAGTAACGAAGACGTAAAAACTCACAATTTGTCAAACAAGAAGGTTGTATGACTTGGTGCAGTTTGAGGACTATAGATTATTTAATGTGTTATTATAAACATACATTATAAACATATCATGTGTACAGATTGTAAAGCCCTCTGAGGCAAATTTGTAATATCGGGCTAAACGAAATAAACTGAATCATTGACAACAAAATTGAGTATTCTGTCAATTATAGTTATAAAATAATAAATAAATAAATAATGTAATTGGCTAAAAAAACAAAAAGCACCAAATTATTGATTTATTGTCACATAAGTAGTAGAAATACAGCAATAGCACAATAAAGAAGCAGCAATTAGGGTGTGTGTGTGAAAATCAACAATCAATCATCAAAATGACGAATGCATGACTAATCGTTTCAGCCGAAATTCGAACCAAAACTAAATTAGTGTGTCAAATCATTTAAAATCGTGTTAAGTAGCCGGCACTTTTCTTTGAAATCAAACATCAAGACGGTGACGCTTCGATGACTCAAAACCGTCGCCCGATCTGACTCGAAAGACGTGTAACGCGACATGTTTACCGAGACGCCGTCCAATGAAAAAAAAGAGCTGTGGTGTAGCAAAATGTAAACAAACCAGATTCTTTTTTTTCTTCTTTCAAACGCTCTGCTATGATTCAGACCACAGGAGAACTGACTCACCACCCGAAGCCAAAACCAAAAGGAGGCAGCTGATTATTTATCACACAGAAGCACAAGGAAGTGTCTGGTGGAGCGGGTGATTACGTCATGAAAGAGAAGAAGAAGAAGAAGAAGGAGGAAGAAAGGCCACTCCCCGCTGTGTGATCAGGGACATCTGCAGATGGCTTCCACACAATGTCTTGAAGCAACCTGCTAGCGCTGCACCTGTTCGCGACAGAGCTGCAGGCGAGGTTTACGACGGGAGGTTTTAACACCGGAGGGCTTCTCTGAAAATTAAGAATTGACGCCCCGCAGGAGTTACAGGTCGTCAAGGAAACAGGGCGTCCTCTCTTTTTTTCGTTTTATTCCTCATTGAGAAGTCAGAAATCGACTTGGCGTCAACCGTTTCGCTCATAAACGGTTTAGAAAGACAACATTGTTCCTCTCGTCCTCCTTCTGTTTCATGGATTGTGGAGGTCTGGATCGAGGTCCATGCCTACTACTAATTATTCATACATTTCTGTCATATTCATTAAATGTGTTGTAACTTTGTAACGCTGTTCATCTGTACACATGACATCTATTGCTTCTGTCCATCCGGGGAGAGGGATCCTCCAGATTGTAACATGAGGCCAAATTTGTATACAAAAATAAACTGAATTGAATTAAAAGCTACATTCTCTCTACTGTCCACCAGGGGGCGACTCCTCTGGTTGTATAGAAGTCTATGCGTCATGTGTTAAAGCTGCATTCTCTCTCCTGACCACCAGGGGGCGACTCCTCTGGTTGTATAGAAGTCTATACTTCATGTGTTAAAGCTGCATTCTCTCTACTGACCACCAGGGGGCGACTACTCTGGTTGCATAGAAGTCTATGCTTCATGTGTTAAAGCTGCATTCTCTCTACTGACCACCAGGGGGCGACTCCTCTGGTTGTATAGAAGTCTATAGACATGATGTTCATTTAGTAAATTATGGCCCATTTAGATTCAAACAGACCATAAAGCAGGGTATACTTTAGGGCGGGGCTTCAAGTTGATCCGTTGTCCGTGTTTTCGTCTTTTATTCTTTCTTAATTCTTTGACTATATCAAAGTTAATACAAATTAATATATTCAGCATTTGGTTGAATTTCGCGCCACCATCTAGTGTCATTTGTGTTGTTTAAAATCTTGTTTACAAGATGTAGACATATAAATAGACATTTTTTAATGTCCAGAAAACAAGCTGTATTATGATATCATTATTGAGATATAAAATCAACTTTAAAAATCGGTATAAAGATTCTGGCCATATCGCCAAGAATCAGCTGTGAATGTGAATGATTGGAGAGCTGCATTGGCAAAAATAAACAGATTTCCTCCAACGCGAAAACAAACTTTTTCTCTTTTGTCTCTTTCTTTGCAAAGAGCCGTGTAGAAAGCATTCAGGAAGCGGCCAATTCAAAAAAGGACAAGCGTTGCTGGCAGCCGATGACATCAGCTGTCTCTAATTAACAACAATGCTATGGGTAACTTGAGGACGGGCCAGAATTAAACTGCTGTGCTTTTTGCCAAAGATTATTTGTGAGGAAGAGGATCCACTCTGCAACACCAATGCACTGAGTGTTTCAGAAATATACAGAATATTATATTCGGTATCGGCAGATAAGCAATGTAAAAACAAACAAAAAAACAGGACGTTTTTTTTGCAATCAGGGCCACAAATCTTGATGAGGACTTCCTTAACGTCATCAAAGACACTCATCTTTTCTCTGCCCAGGGAGGACATAGAGAACTAAAAATAGCATTTAGGACCATCAGGACAATAAAGCAATTTGATGATAAGCGCCAATAAAAAAAAGTGCCTGACTATGTGGAGCCATTCTAACGATTTCCCATAAAACGGCCGACACATCGTCAACCAATTAAGCCGTCAAAGTCTCATCAAGTGGCGTCTGATCAGCCGTTGAGGATCGTCAGGAACGCCAGCCATCCCATAAAGTTCTTATTTCACACTGTTGTCCAGGGAAACGTCCCGTCGTAGGGGAAAGAGCTCACGTGATTAAATGCCAACGCCGGCATGCCGACGTACGCATAACCCCAAATGTCAACCTCATGGCGACCGTTGACGAAAAGTTTAAAAAAAAAGAAGGCTCAAACCAAAGTTGGTGGGATTCATCCTCTGGGGACCATGTATGTTTTTCTATTTTACAAAGTGTTGAGAAATTAAAGCCGGGACAGACTCGGCGTCAAAACAAATCTTGATCTGGACCCTATAAACAATGTTTTTAAATAGGTACAATTGCTCTCTGTGTGTGATGTAGGACTTCTCAAAAGGGCGAATGTTGTTAAAAGTGTACGAATGTCTTCTGGCGCTGGTAGAGGTGGTCTGTATTTCAAGCTAGGCGGTCTGCCTTTAATTCCAATGTTGAAAACCCTGAAAGAGTTGCTACAAAAAGACACAAGCACGAGGCATCAAATGTTATAGCGTTAAACAATAAATGTGCTATTGTTAAAGGACTGTGAACGCATTGTAAATAACAGGGTCATGATGAAGGCATGGTTTTGAAATGACATCAGATAAAAAAAAGAGGATGTTAACACCGGCATCTGTAACGGACAGATAACCCACACAAACCGTCAGTGTCTTCCATTGAGAAGACAAAGAGTGCAATACAAGTCAAGTTAGCCGAGTTCAACCAAGTTAAGCCAAATGCCCAAAACTATACAACACACAAGACAATATCACCAATATCACCTGATAGATGGGTACCAATGATGTTCTGGGTGGTTTTAAATCCCCGACTGTCAGGAAACATGCACTTAGAGCCAAATACCTGAAAATATCAGCAGGCAAGTCGATTTATAAATAGGAGCCAATAACAAATATTAGTACAGCTCCTCGCAAACGGTAAAAAAGGTAGAATGGTCGACTTCCTGTTGGATTTCGGGCATACCTCCAAGAGGCTTTTTTGAACATCCTATCACGTTACACACACACCTACCAGATTTCATACAGCTAAGTGAAGCGCAACAATGGGGCTACTTCGACAACCACGGCAGACGGCTATTTACGTCCACGACTGACGCGTCAAATTTCAAGCCTTGACCGTTAGCCCAATTAGCTCGTTCGTACACGCGACAATAATAATTATAACGATAATAGACAATAGAAGAACAATAGGTGCTCTGCTCAGACTTCATCGGTGCAACTGTCACTTAGTCGATTTGTAAAGTCGTATGTATGTATATATATATATATATATATATATATATATATATATATATATATATATATATATATATATATTAAAAAAAAAATTAATATATATATATATATATTAATAAAAAAATATATATATAATATATAAATAAAAAATATAATATATAATATATATATATATAAATAAAAAAAAATATATAAATTAAAAATAAATATAATATAATATATATATATATTTCCTCCAGTCTCAGCGCCGCTGCAGCTGCTGCTGTGGTGTCAGGTGTGTCTGTGTTTAACAATCCTTCGACACCATTACCGGCACGCCCACCTGGGACGACCGTAGCCAGCAGAGCGAGTGCACCGACAGCCGGTCCCTCAGGTAGATGACACACCTGAGAGCCGGCCAAACAGGAGGCCCGAGCCGAGAGGTGTAACTCGCCCTACACACATTGTCGAGGTGGCGGAAAACACGGCGTGACTGCCGACTCACCTTCACTACCCAACAACAAGGGTGATCCAAGAATAGACGTTCTTATCATGCCTATCCAACATTCAAACCCAGGTAAGACATTAGACCATGTTGAGTCACAATGTGGGCCACTAAAGGAGTATCAAACAGCATTGTCTGGGGGAAGTCCAATGATATACATATATGTATTTATAGCTCAGTATCTTTTATCTGCTTTTTTAAAGCAGATAAAAGATACTGAGCTATAAATGTGCCTAAAATAAGCTTACAGACACAATAAATCACTATGGGAATATCAGAGATAATAAATCTAACACATTTGTGTTTATGAATAAAACAAAAACACTCAAAAGTGCCAAGAAAGGTCACCAAGATGTCAGTATGAGGTTCCACAGACGCATAATAAGCAAATATAGACATATTGAAAGAGATAAAAACACCATAAAGTCACTGAGCTCAACATGGAGACCCAAAGTCAGTATGGACAATACCAGGTTGATTAAGTCACCATTTGTAGGTACTAATACCACATTTAAAGTAACTTTAGGAGTATTACAGAGACAAATAAAAACATTAGATTGCAAAAAAAGGAGTATTACAGAGACATCTAAAGAGAGACTAATACCACATTTAAAGTAACTTTATAAGTATTACAGACACATTTAAAGAGGTATTAACATCATAATGTCACTATAAACGCAGTTAGGAGTACTAAAACCACATTTTAAGTAACTTTAGGAGTATTACAGAGACACCGTATGAGATCTTAATGCCACATTGTCACTATAAACACTTGTTAGTATTATAGTCACATGTGAAGTAACTTTAGGAGTATTAGTACACCATAACTCCAGTATAAACTCTGTGTGGTGTGTTATAGTAACATTTGAAGTAACTTTAGAAGTATTAGTACACCATAACTCCAGTATAAACTCCGTGTGGAGTATTATAGTGACATGTGAAGTAACTTTAGGAGTATTAGTACACCATAACTCCAGTATAAACTCCGTGTGGAGTATTATAGTAACAAACTTTAGGAGTATTAGTACACCATAACTCCAGTATAAACTCCGTGCGGAGTGCCACATGTTACATAATGAGCTTCTTAAACCACTTTTCTTCAGACTGGAGACAGAACTCGAGCTCAGAAACCAGAAACAGCAGAAACAAGGTAACCACTTTCTAAATGTGTCGGAAACGGCCTGTGGTTGCACAACCCCCCCCCCATACTTATGATAAACTGGTTCAGTTTGCTCATGAACGACGACAAAAACAGAGCCAGCAACCTTCCTTTTTGTTCTCCACCTTTCTGCTCACCTGCATACCAGGAACTTCCATGGTTACTTCGAAGTATGAACGCCCTTTTCCTCCTCCAGGTTTGTGTGTTTTCTTTTTCTTGCTTTCTTTATACCTCCTCTTCGAGAAACACACACGCACACACACGCACACAAATACAAATACACTCCAAAGAAAATAGGGTTTAACTTCGACGAAAGAAGCGAGGAGATGTATCCGATAATAAGAAGAAAGGGAGGTGCGTTTTGTGGGAGAAAAATAAATGAACAAACTACAAACACGAGCTGTGAGAGTCTGCAGCAGCAGCGCAGCGGCGACACACACACATCAAAAAAAAAAGAAGTGTTGAGCAAACGAGGAGTGTGACGAGGTTGCTGCCTACTTCAAGGGAGGAGCCACGCAGTGCGTGAATGTCAGCTTTATGCACGAGGAGGTGTACCGCCACCGTGTGGTAGTATACTGGCATCGCGTGAAGGAGAAAACATTTATGTGTGCAAAATGTATATATTGTATGTATAGTTTTCTATTTATTTATTTTTCTCCTTATTATTAATATATATTAAATATACTATTATATAATTAATATATATATATAATATTTATGTTTATACATAATTAGAATTATAATGCTATAAAATAGCATCATAATTTATAATATATAATATTATATGTTTTTTATATATTAATTTATGTATTTATTTATTAAATATATTAACCTTATTTTTTTATTACTTTTTTAGTAAGTGAATACAGATGTAGTTGCAGTGTTTTAATTGAGTGAACTGACCCTTTAAGAACTTTTTTTTAGTCCTATGGTCCCGTAAGGCAGCATCATATTATCTACATTTATATCATAATTAGTGGACAAGAATGCTCAGATAGATTTGCTGTTGTTTTATATCATTTAAAATGTAATATTATAGTTTGTCAGACAACAAAAGGACTAACGGAACTATTATTGTCAATATTGTATTGTTTCACAATTAAATGTAGTCGTAGACCCTTTGATCCAACCCACATAGACAATGTTTACACTGATATTCAGAAATGTAATTATAATAGAATACAAACAATAAAACAGAAAATAAAATAGAGCCACGACTGCAAAAAAAGGAAGCAATAAAAATGGAAAAAAACGTATAGTTAGTTTAGTGTATTTAGTTAAAATATAGTATAAATATAGAACTCTGGTTGTAGAATATGACAATATAACACACAACATATTCAATATTCAATAATAATATATATTTTTATTTGTTGTGGAATTTCGTAGATTTTATTTTTATTTTTAATTGCGTGAACTGGCCCTTTAAGAATTTGGTGTTATTCTCGACGCTCCACGAAATTAGCGTCGGGTTTCGGCGTGACGTAACCCGGAAGTGGGACAGGAGGGGGGGCGGAGCCCGGCAGAAGATGGCGTTCGTGCGCTGTAGGCGAGACCCCTGCGGCGTTATCTGTCTGATTTTAACCTATTTCAGCGTGTTTTACGCGGACTACGTGGTCATACAGTATGTCCTCCTCCCCGCCTTCTCGGACAGGTCGGTGCTTTGTGTTTTCGTGTCGCTTTTAACCGTTAAAAAACCGACATGGCGGCGGGCGGCGCCACTGCGCCGTGTCTCCATTCATTTGACAGATTCTCTCTCTCTCTCTCTCTCTCTCTCTCTCTCTCTCTCTCTCTCTCTCTCTCTCTCTCTCTCTCTCTGCTCACGCGCTTGAGCTCTTTGTTTGTTTGTTTGTTTGTTTTTCTCCGACGCTAACACATGTTTACGTGTGTTTATGTGTGTGTTTGTGACAACACGTTACACGTGTGTGTTTCTTCTTCTTCGGTTTACTATCGGCGGTCTGAAACAATCAGCATACGTCATAATATCAGGTGTACTTATATTGTATAATATGTTACTGTCTTAATTGTCACTAATTATCAGGTACTTAAGTACTTATTCGAGGTATTTTTTAAATTACTTACTTTGCTACTTCATACTTCTACTATTATATTGTACTTTTTTACTCCACTACATATATTTTACAACTTTAGTTACTAATTATTTTTAAAGACTAATCCTTTACATACGCATATAGTATAAGATAATTCCATACAATGCATTGTTTAAAATGGCTACAAGTGGCTAAATTATTACAAAATAATAGTATTTTAATATTAATGATGTTAATACTAATATCTTAATTTATAAAATACTTACCGGTACACATATTTTTTTTTAAACAGGTAGATTTGTGTAATTAGTAACAGCGCTATTTATAGAAACTGTGTTTATCAAAACATCTGCTTTCCCCCCCTGAAGTTATTGACTTATGTCAGT
>NC_046983.1:4076100-4091100 GCF_009769545.1 Cyclopterus lumpus | reverse complement strand
GAAAGAGAACACGGGATTGTTGTGGGTTGAGCTGCCCCACATCGGAGTTCCAGATAAAACCCTTGGAATCTGAAAGGGTTCTCTGTAGAACCCCCATCGGTGGGTTTTTGATTAACCCCATGGAATATAAAATAAAAGGGTTCTCGGTAGAACCCCCCCTTGGTGGGTTTTAGATGAACCCCATGGAATATAAAAGGCTTCTCACGAGAACCCCCTTGATGAGTTCTCGTTAGCACCCTTAGAAGCCTGAAAGGTTCTGGTTAGAATCTCTAGAGAGGGTGTTTGGGTGGAACATCACACGCTCAAAGGGTTCCCTGTACAACCTTTCATATGGGGTTCTCGTTGGAACCTTTCACAGATGTTCGGTTCTAAGTAGAAAACTATGAAAGCGTTCCAGAAAAGGTTCTCCTACGGGGACGAGCTGCAGAACCCTATGAAGTTCTAGTTGACTCATTTTTAAAAGATATTTCTATGATCAACTAACATGTCATTTTATACGTGCGGGGAAACTAAACGAGCTCCTTTACATCCTGTGAACTAATAACAACAATAATAATAACAATAATAGAAACAATGGAAACGACAACGATGTGTTCAGGGTTCATAAGCAAACCTGGAAACGAAGAATGACCTCAAAGACATTCCTTGTTGTGTTTGTTTAGTTTTTTTCCTCATTCCTGTGTTCTTTTTAAAAGTACAACACAGTTTAGTGTGTTACACTTGTACACACACACACACACACACACACACTCAGAGTACACTTCTCAGTATTCTGCTAAATCTCAGTGAAGGGACGATTTTTAACTTATTTATTGTTTAACTATTCCGTGGAGATATCTCCACCAATAACTGTGTTGTTGTTGTTGTTGTTTTTGTGATCATTCACGCTGAGGAGGGTTTTTTCGGGCTTGAAGTCTCACTTTAAATTGAAAAAAGTGTTGGATGCAAAGACAACGTCACCCCTCTGTGTTTTTATGTATGTAGTTATTGTGACTTCAGTGAACTCTTCATTCTTAACAAAGTGTTCACAAATGTTCCTCAAATGCTCCGAAAACCAGAACAACTGCCAGTGGGTGTCACCGGAGCCCCTTTTCTCTTGAATCATGTGACTTACATCACATCAAGTGATCTGCCTTTTTTTTTTTTTTCTTCTTCTTCTAATTGTACGTTTTTTACATTTCAAGAAAAAAACAAAGTTACAGATATTTACTGAAAGCTCTCATTTTAAAACACGTCTCTTAACAAAGTGAAACCCTCGGAGAGACGCTAGCCGCGGTAACGAGACGACGTCTACTCAACACCATTCTCACGTGTCGACGGTTTAAATGGAGCTACAGCCGGCCGCCGCTTAGCTTAGCATCGAGACTGGAAAGCTAAGGGCCTCGTCCATCTTCTCATCTAACCGCTGTTTCCAGATCAGATTGACGGTTCCCCAATCACAACTTGAAACCAGCCCGATTCAATAAAAAACTAGCCCAAAGCAGATGGGTGGCCACCATTCTTCCAGCTTCCTGTTATCTTTCTAGAGAACTGGGAGGCTTTGATTGGCTGGTATTGTTCTTGCCCCCCATTAGCATCTTTAAGGCCACCACATTGGCACACCAGGAGGCGCACGTACCTCAAGCGACGTGGTTAATTGTCTTGATAATGAAGCTCATGCTCTGAATGCGAGTTTTCCAACTCTGATGGCGACCGAGCTACAAGACGCCTTATTTCTGTTGGTTTTTTTATCGTGTTTTTGACCGCAGGAATGTTTTTCATATAGCTACTGGCGACCGCTCTCCATGCAGGTATCCCTTAACGTTCGTCCTCGCACAGGTTTTGGTTTAGCTGTACATAGGAAAAGTTCATATTTTATATATATATCGATGTGCAATTTTAATTGAGGGAAAGTTCTGGCATTTTTTTATTTTTTTTTTCTCTGCGGGTGTTTTTCTATATATCGCGATCCGTGTAAAACAAAACAGGTTTGAGATGTTTTCGTATGAGTTTGTTTAAAATGTGAATATGTTACAGTCTCATTTAAATCAAACACCTAAAAACATTTAAAACTAAATGTTTTGTGTCCAGGTGGGTGTTTGACTTGCTTGTTGAAAAATGCAGTTGATCTGTTTTTTATTTTTTGTGTTTCATCGTCGCTCAACAGGGTGCGCTTGTTTCGGTGCCTCCTTCCCACTGATTCTATCATTTGAAAACATTCACCGGCCGTTAGCTGAAACGAAACAAGCGCACCCCGAGTGAAAGGAATGTACAAACAAAAGGGCCTGAAATTAATGATTCAACAACCAGCCAAATGTTTAACTGTCAGTTCTGCTAGATTGTTTGGCGATTCAAAAATGTACAACTTTATTGACTTCCATGAGCGGAAACAAAGTGCTTCAAATTCCCCCCTCGAGCTACAGTGGCTTGTAATTGTCGAAGAGACATTTAAAAAATTTTTTATTGTAAGCTAATCTGCCCCCCCCCCCCCAAAAAAAATCAACCAAAGAAAGAATATCCAAATATTTTTTAAATAATAAACATAAAGTTTGATGTCTCAAGTGTTAATGTGGTTAAAGTGTCTTTTTAAAGCGTCTTTAACCACATTAAGGTCAATAAAGAGTCACGTACACCCAAGTCGGTCTTCATATTTCGGCACACCTCAGCTGTTAAAACCTGGTATGTGATGGCTGGTTTGTTTCACAGCCTTCAAACAAAACCAACAAAGAGTGTTTCTTCATGTGGCTTCATGATAAACAAGTTTAAAACACGCTCTATTCATTGTTACGTGTGTATTATGTCACGCTGCTCCTTCAACTGGAAGTAAAACAGACAACTTTTGAACTTCACCGGCTCCTTTTGTCTTACTTTTTGTTTTGTCCAAATTAATTCTTAATTCTGAAGATTAATTACATTGGGGGGGGGTGCTAAATAGACAAAAGACAATACCAACGAGTTCACATTGGCAGTTTAAAAAGTATTTTTTATTTTCCTTGTAGAAGAGGTTCAAGATAACATCAAGAATTAAGAGTTAAATGCTCCGATAAGACGTGTCAAGTAGTTATTCAACGATAACAAGTTTTACGTTTTGTAATAACAATGCTGCGAATTATCTAGAATTGCTGAATAAAAAAAAAAAACATTTCCCTGAGTACCCGACTAACCAATATCTCCTCGGAGATATTATTCACTACTGATTATGACTCACGGGCTGTAAATAGCAATAAGCATCAACAGATTGCTGATAGTTGTACTGCTGGTAGAGGTGTTGTGGATTGAGTAGAGGTTTTAGTGGGTGTGGTTGAGGGTGGAGGAGTTGCAGCTGCTGGTGTAGTTGTTGGACAATGGGTCGTGTTTATCGTTGGGTCTGTAAAAAAGAAGTGAATATAAAAGACGTGAAAGTGAACTTCATCAACGGAATGAGAACGAACGAACGAACGAAGGTGTTTTTCCGCTCACGTTTCCAACCGTCACGACGACACATCGGAGCTCCGATTGAAACTGGACTGATCTGTGGAGTTGAACCGGTGTCACGGATTATTTATGACTCACACATTTTAGATATATGAAGACATCTGATGGAATCACATTGTCCAGATTGGCTGCAACCAGCTCCGCGATCAGGCTAACTTCAACTAAACAACCCCTCTTGCCCTTTTAATTTGCATTTTGGTCATTTCTCCAACAAGAGATGATGACACGCCCCCCCCCCCCCCCATGTCGCCTACTGATTGGCACCCTGCCACGTCTGAGAGTCTCGAGGGCTTTCCGCAAGTCCGCGTTTCTGCAGACTTTGACTCAGGGAATTACCCACAATTCATAGCGTTATGACTAGCTATTGTTTTAAGGAAAAAGCAAATGGTGCAACTGACATTCCCCATTCTCGTTTCGGAAAACTAGGACACCATATGTTTTCCAAAACACCTTTCTCAAATTTCAGCAATTGCGATGTATGCGTTGATGACTAAAACACCGTTGCCATAAGAAACTTTAAGTATTTCTATAGTTTTTTTTAGTGTGGTGGGAAAAGTGACTGACTTGAAAACTGCCTGTACGACGAAACAGATGGGCTGGTGGTCTCCATCGTCCTCGGACGGCGTCCATCTCAGGGTGTACCGTCCCTCTCCTGATGCGGTTTTCATTGTGTTGTACGGCCCGCTGAACAAAAGCTCGTAAATCCTTTTTAACAAACGGAAGAAGAGACTAAAGTTTAGGTTTAGGCAGCGTTGAACAAAATCGTTACGTGACCTTATGAGATGTGTTTACGGACAGTACAATAATAAGTCAATAAGAACGAAACATGCTAACTGGAAGGAGCACTTCTCAGGGAACTGGAGACGGGGCCTGCCCGAAGGTCATGATGTGGCATTCAATGACCAGCCAGGAGGTCAACTTGATCTGAAGAAGTTTGTAGGCATGTTGGAAAGTCGACGTGTTAGAATCTGATTGGTGGAAAGTGGCATGAAGAGAGGTATATAATTCTAACTTAGGGATTCTGATTCTTGTTGTAGAAGAATTGTATTCTTGAACGAGCGATAGACGGCTCTCTCTGCTGGTTGCCCGAACCCTGTCTCTCCATCTCTTCATTTGCCACAACGACGACACAACCACAGTTAGGTTTAGGAAAAGCACAACCCCTAAAACAACAATGCGGTCTCGAACACGCTTTTCATGTTTTCTTCTGGCTTTGAAAGCTTACGTATACATAGTACTATGTTACATTCATGTTTAACCCCCTGTGTGTATATCCTACCAACGCGATACAGCAGAATGAAGACCCTTGACTTATCCCACCAAAGAACATTCTGCACCGTTTACATTCTCTTAATTCAGTTTGATCTCTGACTCACGTGGAGATAGTCGCCTCGGCCTTGATGCTGATCTCAATGGAGCGATTGACGGCCGTGGACAGCCGAGCTCTGTTTGCCGGGGTTGGGGGCAAGAACTTGGGCAGATAGAGTCCCTCAGTGCAGGACTCCACCACAGGAGCCACTGGAACGATAAAGACCAGGACATCGGTGCTGTACAGACACTCGTGGTGCCCTGAGGGTGAATCCCAATGTCTTCAATGACCCTCTGACTTCTCGTCCAGCGCAGGTCGAGAGTCTCGATGTATTCACTACAGTTTGGTTCAGCCATCAAAAGCACTTCCATCAAACCACAAAAAGGTGCTGAACATCGGTCTTCTGGTTTAAAGTCCTGTTTCTCTGTATCAATAGTTGTCTTTTTGGATATTATGAAATGCGTCAATTCGTGTCCATGTAAACGAAAACCAACAGATTGCATTTTGGGACTATTTCATGAACTGCCATGCTGGTACTAGTGATACTCGTAACGTTTCTACCTAAAAACCTGTGGTATTGATTTGAAATTCAGGCATTTTTAATGGGCATCCATAGATTATTCATAATGTATAAATGAGTCCAGGATGCCAAGACAAGAAATATTACCTGTGAAACTAAAGTCGACAGCCGATTGGCCGATCGGGGAGTCGGCTTTGAGGGTCGTCTCCACCCCGTCGTTTTGAGTCAAGGTGATGGTCTTCCTGGTGACGTCCTCCATCACCAGCTGGACCGCGTAAGTACCTTCGTTACTGGGAATGGTGGAGTTGAAAGACAGCGTACAGGACTGCAAGGGGACAAACAACAACAAGGGGACAAATAACAACAAACGGACGTTAATGCACTGAATTGCAAGAGCCTGATTTTAGCAACAAAAAAGGAGGTACACATTGTACTGTTTAAAGACTAAAACACATCCAGTGTAGAAAACATCGTCCTCAGTGCCGTTCACATTGAAATGAAAGTAGTTTTTAGGGTTTTTGTGCGCTCACTGAAATACTGTTTAAAAACCTGGGTTAAGATTGGACTATAATGGTGTGATTATAAAGCATCGGTGTGTACTCACTGAGGAGAGGCTGAGAACGGAGGCCGGTATGCATTGAACACACTCTAATGCAGATCTCTTTCCATATCTGCATCTGACCTCGTCTCCGTCGGGGTCAAAGGTCAACAGGTCAAGATCTCTCTGACAGTTTGAAGGAACGCTGACGGAGAGAAACATTGTGCAATTTACATGTAAAACACTGAGTTAATTCAGCTTGAATCTGAACACAAGTCAGCAAATGTCATTCTTTTAAGTATTAAAAGTATTTATTTAAATCTCTTTCTGAGCCCAGGGTTTAAATCGAAGGGAAACAAATAAAAGAAACAAAGTACATGTGCTTTCTCTTGTTTTTTCTTTTATTAATATGTCCACGCCTAGTCTCAATGACTACGTACACTTAAGTTTAGGCAACAAAACCAGGAACAGTTAGGTCCACGAATTAGGACCCTAATTGACTTTTCTATTACTGTATTTTTAACATTTATCGTATACTGCAATGATACTCCATATAGAGAAGAAGAGTGTGACATACAATTATTGAAATACATGAAGGCGTATAATTACTTAAAAGATATAAGCACAAACGGGGAGGCGGCTTACCTCAGTTCTGGCAGGATGTTGGTCTGCGGGGACGAGTTAACTCGACCCGTGTCCGACCGCTTCCTCAGCTCGACCGAGGTCAACATTGTCATATAACTGACGGCATTTTTGGTACTTCTCCAATGACCACCAAAGGATCTTCAGTGGAAGTCATGAAAAGGTTCATTTGCATACGGTGTAAAATGACAACAGACAGAGCACACGAGGGAATCTAAGTGTGTGTTCCTATGAAATGACGAACAGCCACCCTGTGAGACTTTAAACGTCTATATCTGCAGAATTGGGTGCTTTTGATTGGTGCCCTGTGAGATTATTGTTTTAATCCCGTGTTTGCTTGACTCCTCTGTGAACCACCTGTGTTTTGCTACCTGGTACCTGCCTGCTCTTTGTCCAAATCAAGGCCAATAGTTTTGATCATTTGAAGAAAAAAATATCTAACCTGAAAGTGCATAAAAAGTTGTTGGGGATTAACATATAGTTTTGATTCAGTGCTGGAATTGTTTTGAATAAAATATTTATTTAAAGTTTTCAGTTGCAGATTTTATATTTTCAAATTGAGATGTTTTTTATTTATTTTTTACAGTTTCAAATCTTTTATTCACTTTCAGAACTTTTTTTTCTTTCAGATTGTATGTATTCATATCAACTGAGAGGGGCGTGGCATCATGAGTGACAGCGTAACAAAGAAGTCTGAGGACCATTCTTCAACCACATTGCCTTCAGGAAACAAAGGTACCGCAGGAATTATGACTTCAATACTTTCTATACACCAGATTCATTTGATTAAAGAATCTCTGACGTCGTGGTTACATATGTTTCGGCAAATCAAGCCATCTTTTCTCACCAGGCCTTCAAAACGTGTATCTTCAGTTGAAATATTGACTTTTATGCGTGTGTCCCTTTTGGTAATAGCTGTGTTATTCTGTGCGTGGTCACTCACTCGATCATGAACGGATTGTTGCTCAGAAACCACCGGATCTGGATCCCCTCTCTCTGGCACCACGCTGCGCTGCTGTTCTGGTCCACGGGGTTCAGCGCATAAGAACTCAGATATCCACAATCCTCGCTTAAGCAGACCCACACGTCCCTTTCGGAGCAAGGGTTGTAGGTCAGCTTGTAGCGGAGGACCATCTGTGGTGTCACAGGGAAGACAAGTCAAAGACAACATCCAGGAAGACATCCCACTGTGAAGAACGGATAACGTAGAACATCCAAATGTTTCCTTTCTTATCTTATATCTTAAAACATCGGAAAATCAAAAACTTTTTCTGTGGACCGAAGATATAATAAGACGTATTCTTACTCTATTTAATTGATAGATAGAGATCTTGGTAATGTAATACTTCTAGTTAATGAACTGCTTAAACGTGCTTTTTAGTTTTTCTCAATGGGCAGATATTCCAGTTAATGTTCTTTAAATGTCCAAATGGTTTCAAATGGATTCTACAGTCTCCCCGACAAGGCTTGATCAGATCCATCAGAACGGGATGATCCGCTGGTCCAGGTTCCAAAGAACCAACAAGAACCCCATGAAAAGGTGTTTTTAAAAAGCCTTTATTCCGTAGCGCATATATATTTAAAAGTGCATCGAGCATTCCTCTTAAGATATACGGACACAAACTACTCTTTTCTAACTTAATTGTTGTGATGAGAAGGGTGCTACATACCGCGGTGTATCCGTCCGCGGTGTCGTTTATTGGGTAGTAAGTCAACACCGCCCCGTGGAGTCGAGAAGTCCGGGCCGTGGCGAGCAGCAGCAGCAGCAGCAGGAGAGAGAGCGACATGGTGGAGCAGTTTTAAAAGCCATAGCAAACTCCTCTTTGACGCTCTTTATATATCGTTTGTGTATCCGAAGATCTCCCACGTGATATTGTTGTATGCCACGTAACTGGTTTGCCGGTTTGTTCATCTAACAGGAGGATCAACTGGGAGGGGCATGGCATCCTGAGTGACAAGCGTAATTACAAGGTACAGCATGCGTGAATTATGACTTCAATGCATCAGATTCATTTGATTGGCATTAAACAAACACCCAAGGACAAAGTTCTTTTTAACGAGCTGTTTTGGACTATGCTTGGCACGAATCGCAGTATGTCTCCTAGGAGTGGCCTTTCAGGGACCAAGTCGACGAACTAGGAAATATGCAAACATATGAACATTTGCATTGCTTAGTCTCTCCCTGGTTTCTTTTTTAAAGACTATAAACAGATCAGTTTGCAAGAATCGCAAGGAAGTGACATCTTGATATATTTCTGTGTGTAATGGATAGAAGTGTGTTTAGTGTTTTGCAAATCACTGTGTATTGTTTTGCAGACAGTGTGAGGCAGACGTTGTGCTTATAGTGGTGCAAATCTGATGTGAAAATCCGCAAAGCTGCTTTTGACATTGGCCTCAGGCTCACGGTCGCATTGACTCAAAACAGGTCCTGAACAGACCGAGACACACCAAGGTAGTCGTTGCCAGCTGGTCTCTTCTCTCCGATGACACAGCGACACATTTACCACTCTTGGTAGTGTGGTGGAAGATTTCTATGTTTGATCAGGTGGAGAGTTGTGGTTCAAATATTCAATTGCAACAAACAGAGTCTCCGAAGGAATCAAAGTTGTCTTTCCGTTTATTCAAGACCAGCATCCTGTTCCTCTGGTTTCATAACTGATAATTACACAAGCATGCACAGATGACAATCTCATGGCAGCTCAGAGATGGCTCGAAACAAAGGAGCATTCAAAAGTTCATTTAGGTACTCGAGTCTGGTGAATAATATTTGTTCCTCTTTGTTCACGTCCTTGGCTCCGCCCCTAAACACCTGAGCAGTTTGAAATAGCTTTAGTAACCTAAACATTAACCAGTTTGTTGCGGTTACAACTGGCAGTTTTATTTAAACGTGTCCACATAACCGAGACTCACTGTCTGCTGCTGGCTGTAGCATTCACTGAACCGTATCTTCACATTGGAAAGACATCTTTCTAATTATCAAACTAGTCTTTAAAAAGGGGGGCGGCGGCCCTCGGAGACGAATGTAACAGTTGTGTGTCGTCAGCATATTGACATGCACAGTGTTTGATGCGGCTACATCTGAATAATAATTCCTATTGCGGCGTATCCTCATCATGAGCTACTTCTCATTTCTCGTGCATTTTCCTACAAAGTCCGGCAACACGTGTCAATTTGCGCCCGTTACATTTGTGAAATAACGCTGGATCCGAACACGGCGAACGCGCGCCTGCTGTTGTCCGAGGGGAACCGGAAAGCCACGAATGTGGAGGACGATCAGGCGTACCCCAGCCACCCGGACCGGTTCCTGGACGGGCATCTGGTCCTGAGCAAAGAGAGTCTCACCGGACGCCATTACTGGGAGGTGGAGAGGAGCGGGGGAGCGGTCTCTGTCGCCGTCTCGTACAGAGACGTCAGCAGGACGGGAATCAAGAGCAGTTTCGGATGCAACGACAAGTCCTGGGCCTTGGATTGTTTTGCCAGCCGCTACGTGGTCCGGCACGTGTACATCCAGGCCGCCGAGCCCCGCCCCGTGTCCTCCAGGGTGGGCGTGTACCTGGATCACGGGGCGGGGGTCCTGTCCTTCTACGGCGTCTCCGACACCATGACCCTGCTGCACAGAGTCCAGACCACGTTCACCCGGCCGCTCCACGTTGGACTCTGGGTTCACGGGTACGGGTCCGCTGCTGTCTTGTGCCACGAGGCCTCGAGTGGACCAGAGGAAAGTTCCCCAGTTCATGTGTAGATGTAGACCAATTTCATTTTTTATATATTTTTTGGGTATTTTTGCATGAAGTTACATTCATTTCAGTGCGGTTTTGGTTAATAATTGCACATTTTCAGGGAAAAGAGGAGGAGTTACGGGTGGAAATGCTCGGGCTGTGTCTTCTATAGGATCCTAGTTTCTTTTTAAGTGTTGTGGATTGATCTCCCAAATTATTTGAAGGGGGTCTCCCAATACAGTCAGTAACCAGCAGGTGGCAGCATGACATCACACAAACGTGAAAAAGTTGAAATCATCGTTTCATAATGGGATTTTTTTACTGCATGAACAAAACAAAATAAAATGTAATTATTGCAAATTTTTTCTTTATATTTTGGGCTTTTTGCATATAATAAATAATGGGATAAAAACCCTACTTTGTGGCCTTCATTTCAATGATATTACACACAAATTTATACTGAAGCCACAGGTCGTAACAAATAAGGAAATATCAAGTTAATGTGTTAACAAGACAATATATGATGCCATGAAATCATCAAAACAAGATTGTTTTCTTCTTGAACATATCAAAGAATCTGAAAATCAAACAAGTTCAGGTTTTAAAAATATAACGAAAGTTATCGAGCATATTAATCAAACTCTTTCCAAGAAGTCATGTTGTAGAGATCATTGCTTTTTTCTTCTTAAATACAAGTTTAAATCCTACATCTACATTTGCATATTAATCTCCAATATGGGTATTTGGCCATTTCTGCCTATTTCTTACTTGATTACAAGTATTATCACAATATTTTAGGCCATTTACTGTGAAATGTAATTCATTTAAGAAATTCAATTTAAGCTCAGCAGATACAGAAATACTTTTTAAACCATTATTATTATTATACAACTATGTATTATTCATTATAAAGATATTTATTATTATACACATTTATTTAGTATTTTTGATTTTGATATATTTATTTGCTGTTCTAGAAACCATTTTATTGCAGGTACACTACAGAGGGTTCCCCAGTGTTAGGAGCGGGTTAGGGTTCCCCGGTGTTAGGAGCGGGTTAGGGTTCCCCAGTGTTAGGAAGCGGGTTAGGGTTCCCCAGTGTTAGGAAGCGGGTTAGGGTTCCCCAGTGTTAGGAGTGGGTTAGGGTTCCCCGGTGTTAGGAGCGGGTTGGGGTTATCCGGTGTCAGGAGCTGGTTAGGGTTCCCTGGTGTTAGGAGCGGGTTAGGGTTCCCCGGTGTTAGGAGCGGGTTAGGGTTCCCCAGTGTTAGGAGCGGGTTGGGGTTCCCCAGTGTTAGGAGCGGGTTGGGGTTCCCCAGTGTTAGGAGTGGGTTAGGGTTCCCCGGTGTTAGGAAGCGGGTTAGGGTTCCCCAGTGTTAGGAGTGGGTTAGGGTTCCCCGGTGTTAGGAGTGGGTTAGGGTTCCCCGGTGTTAGGAGCGGGTTGGGGTTATCCGGTGTAAGGAGCTGGTTAGGGTTCCCCGGTGTTAGGAGCGGGTTGGGGTTCCCCGGTGTAAGGAGCTGGTTAGGGTTCCCTGGTGTTAGGAGCGGGTTAGGGTTCCCCGGTGTTAGGAGCGGGTTAGGGTTCCCCAGTGTTAGGAGCGGGTTGGGGTTCCCCGGTGTTAGGGTTCCCCAGTGTTAGGAGCGGGTTAGGGTTCCCCACAAAAAAGCGTAAAGCATGTTGCATCACAGAAGTTTAGAACGGCCTCTCCCTCGCTACCTAAATAGGGAACTTTCTAGGAGGAGGAGAAGGAGGCGTCGCCCCCACCTTCCTCGTCGAGCCTCGTGGAAAAGACCGAGACGCGGTCGCTGACTGAGATGCTAATAACCGGTGAGCCTCGGTTACACACACGCACACACACACACACACACACACACACACACGCACGCACACAGGGTGTTGTTTTGAAACTCTAGCTACCGGCCCACGTCCCCGGTGGGCCACCGTTCGTCAGTAGTGAAACACTAGCGGGTCACATGCTCTTCATCATCATCATCACCATCATTAACACCTCCCTCCGGGTGGAGGCCGGTCAGTCAGCGCGGTCTTTATTAATTAACGATGTAACTCAGTTCTGTAGCGGCCATCTTCAGAGTCATCAGAGTTTTAAAGGGTTTCGTCTGAAATGTATAATTAATATAATAATTTCTAAAGGACACAAGTTACAAAGTTAAAAACTCCCACAAAGAGAAAGTTTTTATAGTCGTTGAAAGTACACTAAAATAATACAATACTTTACTGTACTACATCTGAGGTAAGGGAACCTAAATCTGATTTTTAGAGATACGCGGTTCTCAAACGCGTGATAATCTTATAAAATATGACGCAATATAAATAGTAAACCATATTTAAAGTAGTTTTCTGTTAATACTTTTGAACTTTTTCAGTTTGGTTTTAGTACTTTTCCTTGTTTTGTTGAACATGAACAAAACTTGGAATCAAGAGATTTGACGTCACTGACAAATAATCCGATGTAAATAAAAAGTTTTTTACAATTTAAGTGATTTTAAAATTTGTAAAAATGAAATAAATATAATTTAAACAAAATTTAAGTCTGCAAACTTATGCATGAAATGTATAAAAAGAATAATGAAGTGAAGAAATATTAAAACTACAGTGTGAAAAACCAAGGTGCTGTTCTTCTGTTACTTTATGGGCAGGAAGCAGAAGAAAAAAGGTTCCTCTCAGCTGACCCTCGTGACCCAACTGAACTTTGTGTTGTTTTGACAGTTGGACTTTGAGAACCGGAGGAACACGACTCAGGAACCAGGAAGGGAGCGCTCGTTTCGCCGACTGGTCACAAAAACTTTGTAAAACACACGAATGGTCATCAACTCAGCCGCCGGCGTCGTGTTGGTTCCACGAGCTCCGATATTCATTAGTTTAATCAGAAAGCAGAGGGAACCAACACATACATATATATGCATATATATATTTGTGTGTATATATATACACATATATACAGCTGTGTATATATACATATATATACACCTGTATATGTATATATACATTTGTATATATACATGTGTACATGTGTATATATATGTATACACACACATATATAAATATATACAGTATGTTTGAGATCACATTGAGTCAAATAATTAAATTAAAACAAAGTACAATATGTACCTCTGAGATGTAGTACAGTAAAAAAAACAATATTTACTGTTTATTATTATTAATATTTGATGTATAAAGCTGCGTGTAAAGTACAAATACCTCGACTGTGTACTCCTCACCACTGAATGACGACACAAAGAGACCAACGCGGTTACATGAACACATTTTTATTGCAATAGCTCTATCGAAAGCAAAAAAGTTTTGATAAATATAAACACTATGCCGATGCTCAAACCGCCTCCCAGGACCGTCACCCCCCTCCCCTCCGTAAAAACAAGAAGTAAAACAACATAATGTGTGTGGGGGGGGCGATCATAACATGAAAAAAGAAACGTTAAAAAAAATACGTTTTCCTTATTTACAGAAGGAGGATTTTCACCACTTTCTTCTTCTTCTCGTATAGGACTGAAAAATAAAGCACATAGGAAGGCTACAGACCCCCACAGTGTCTTCTTCTTCTTTTATTTTAACTCTTTCCTGTAAAGCTAATAAACAACAGCATCAAAAAAAAAAAAAGAAAAGAAAAGAATCACAGGTAAAGCGTTTTTAAATCCTCCAAAGTTTCGGTGGGACTCTTCTGGGGGGAGAGGGGGGGGGGGGGGGGGGGGGGGGGCGCATCGTCTTCATCGTCCAACTGTTAACTGTACTACACAGCAGCAAATAAACTGGAATATAGTTACAAAAAAATAAACATTAGGCAGAGGTCGTCACCCATTTCTTTATACAAATAACTGCAAAATGCCTATGTACTCTTAAAAAAAAATACTAGCCTTGTATCGCTTTGTTTTGCAGTAAAAACAAGATTTTACATCAAAAGAACCCAAAAAATATGATCCCCCCCCCCCCCCCCCCATGTAAACTAGAATACAAACCAAAAGATTAGAGGAAGAAGGAAACGAAGGTGTGCATAATGATGCAGTACCCTAAGTCGTCTCTGAGAGGATTATATATATATATATTTATATATTACGTAGGTTTTTCTCATTTCTCCCAAAACAAGAAAACATAAAAATGAAAAAATAAAATCATAAACAGCTGATTAATTTTTTTTTTTTTTTTTTAAATTTGTAACATTGAGGACAGTTTTCTTTTGTTGAGGTTGATTTGTTACCAAAAAATAAACTTAAATTAAATTCAGTCATGACAGAATAAAAAAAATTTAAAAAAAGGATCAAACATGAGGGTGAAATTCAACACTAAGGAAATCAGACGCGACGTTTATCAAATTAACCTCCAAATAAATTGGCGAATTCTTCCCAAAAAACAAAAGAATTAGCACCCCCGTAGCGTTTAACAAAAAAACACAACATGTTGCTGCAGCATCGTAACACAAAACATAAAAATTAATTTAAATTAAATTAACAAATCTCTGGCCATCGCTGCCTAAAAAAAGAAGGAAAAAAAAGAAAAGATGGAGGAACGGAGAAAAATGATTTTTGGACATTTGTGGAGCACCTCTTGGTTCTGTACTAAGACATGAAAAGTTTTGTTTTGAGTCCTAATATTGACGAACACTTGAGAACGATCCTTTAAGTGAGCAGAAAACCACATTTCCAGTTTCTCGAAATGCGAGATAAGCTCTCACAACATTTTTATACAATTATAAAATGTATTATGTATAGATGTATAAATTCAATACTTTTAGTTTTGAGCTTTTGGAAATTTACGATTCAGCGTTTTTCTGGCTCCGTTTTGGATGAA
>NC_046983.1:3983600-4071100 GCF_009769545.1 Cyclopterus lumpus | reverse complement strand
GGATCCAGGTGTGTTGTCGTCTGCATCAGTTCAACGCTGCAGCCGAGAGAAAGTACATTCCTGGGCGATGATGACGCGTCCCCCCCCCCCCCCCCCCCCCCCCGTGTGCCACGACACGCCGCCGCCGCCGCACTTACAGCACCACATCAAAGGGCTGCCTGCCATGACTCAGCAAGCGCGCACACACACACACACACACACCCAACGCAGACTGAGTGTGCTCGGATTAACATTTCTGAATGTTACCTTGAACTGCATGAACACACACCTGCTGGCAACGGCTAAAAACTCAAATATACACACACACACACACACAATGGGATGTGCTTGAGCATTTTGAGTGTCAGTTGATCTCCACATATTCACACACACACACACACTTTCATCTCCGGTCAGCACAGCGATAAACAAACGAGTCAGCCAGCGTTTGCAGAATCCTGACTCATGCTACGCGCGTGCAGACAAAATATTAGACTTTAACTAAGAGAGACTTTTGGTTTCCATTGACCCCATAATAAACTTTAATTATAAAAGAGCATCCTCACCTAAACTGTATTCTAATATACTCAACAACATTGTCCCGGAAACAATTTAAATATTACAGTTTTATGCCCTCTTAATAAAATAAAAGCATAATGATGCAGGTACAGACTTTTAATTCTAAAAGATTTCAATAAACAGCAAGCACACGACCAAGAACAACAAATAAAACGGACTCTGTCTACATATCGTACAATATAGTCATTTAACGTAAAAATGTCATATAAAAAGTCAACGTAGTCGCTGTGAAAGGCCCAAACCCGCATCAATCATACAAATTATATTTGAACTATTATTAGAACTAGAATAATAGACGTTACTATTTTTGACGATATATTCAATTTCTCAAATGTGAGGATCGTCTTTGACGGTACATTTTAAAACGTCGAAGGTTTGTTTAGTCTGTTTAAAAAGGATTTTTTTTTTTTTTTTTTTAAGTAGTGTTTTAAACCATGTGATCAAATTGAGAAAATGACCTGCAGGATAATCGATTAAAAATAGTCACAGTGGAGCTTCACTGAAAATGACTGTTTTTGCACTCGTCCCACTTGTTTTGCATGAATATAATTTGTCTCAAGTGATGGCCGCTGTGAACACACACACACACACACACACACACACACACTTTTAGCCAACACTTCGGTCCCCCGGACAGACGCCATCAAAAAAGACGAGCTGCTCAAAGCCTCGTGGAGATCACAGAGGCTCGATCGAAAATAGATTTCACTAGAAGGAGCTGCAAATTGATATAATGCGACTAATTATAGTCCTCAGCTCCAAGGGGTTATTTTGGGTTTTCAACACTTTTATTCGCACAGTTTGAAGCAAGACACAAACCGCCTGAAAGCTCCAGGGGAAAAACTAAAACTATGTCAAATACGAGTGCGTTTACTCACCCTTGGGTGTCGTGGTGACGCGGTCAGATTTGGTGAAGTCTATACTGGCGTAGGCTCCGTTCTCCGGCAGGGCCGCCGCCGCCGTCGCCATCGTTGCCGCCGTGCTCCCGTTGCTGCCGCCGGCCCCCGGCGTCACGTCGCCCACGTTGCTCCCGTCGTCCCTCAGCTCCAGGGCGATGTAGTTCAGCCCGTTCTGGTAGCCCACGGACATGTTCCTACACATTCTGCCGGCTCCGGCCCCCGAGGAGGAAACGCCGGCTATGCCCATTTCCATGGCTCTGACTGGGGCATGGGGAGCCGGCAAGACCCCCAGACCCTCCATGGACACCCACACGCTGTCAAACGACGCCGAGCTGGCCCACCTGGAAGCCTGACCCTCCGTTAGGTACGAGCCGTTGGGGGCCGCGGAGTTGGCTAGCGGCGGGTGGGTGGATGAGGAGGCGGGAGCGGGTCCTCCTCCAGAGGGGGTTGAATTAGAGGAGGACGTGGAGGAGAACGTCTCCGAGCTGTGCCTCCTCCTGCCTTGGGGGTCGGCGCGAACCACCTTGGGTTCCAGCTGTTGCGTCGGCGCCCTTCCTGGGCTCGATGGAGGGAGGGGGGGAGAAATGGAGGTGGGGGGAGGGTTGCCGTAACGCCCCTCTATCACGCAGAGGTGCTGCAGCATGGCCGTGGGGCTGGTTTGCGTCCTCTCCCCTCTGCCGGGGTTGAACGTCATGTCCGTGTAGTCGTCCCCCATTGACCTCCAGTGACCTCCGGCAGAGGCCCCGGGGGTGGCCTGCACCCCGGGGTTGCTAGCCAGGGGTCGGATGTAGCTGGGCGGGTTCCAGGGGGCGACGAGGCTGGGTCTGGGCGACTGGTTTTTACCCAGACGGCTGGCGCCGTCCTGCTGGTCCGCCGCCACCTCCACGCTCATATAGTCCTGGTGAGGGGAGCGACTGTGGTCATGAGATCCCAGGGAAGGCGCTTCGTCTTGGGCAGAGAGGGGATAAGCAGGGGGCTGTTGTTGGTGGGGGTAGTGATCCCCGAACTCGATGTTAATATACTCCCCGGGGCTGGAGGGCCTTTCAGACGGGCCGACGGCGGCAGAGACCGAGGTGGAGCTGCTGGCTGACGCCGCGGAAGGCTCACTGACCCGCAGCGGGCCGTGGAAACTCCTCCTGCCTAAAGGGAGGCGGTTGGGCCTCGCCACGCGTCGGTCAGTTATCGCCGCGGTCGTATGGTGAGCCCCGTAAGGCGGGGGTGGGTGCGAGGGGGTGGAGGGGCTGCTCCCTCCTCCGCCCTTCTTCTCCGGCGTTAACATACTGGTCGTGGCGACAGATGAATAGACTGGCTTAGAGGGAGAACTCATGGGAACGTACTCCCCGTACTCTTTCTCGTCTCTGGTGGGAGCTTTGTAGGAGCGAGGTAGGGAGAAATAAGGGCTGTATGACTTTGGGGTGCCCTCGGGGGTGCCGGGTGTGTAATACCCACCGGTCCCTTCATTTGAGAGTTTGCACCCCCCCCCGCCGCCGCAATACGACATGTCCATATATTCCCCGTTCTCAGGTCGCTCTGCTATGCTGTCACTCGCACCGGCACCTGTCGTGCCAGAGCTGCAGTGAGGGCCGGGGGAGGCCTGGCCTGAGATGGGAGAGCTGCCGCCACCGCCCCCTGGGAGCATCATCATGTAGCCGTGGGAGTCTGTGGAGCATTGGAGCTGGGGGGGTTGTTGTTGTTGTTGGTGGTGGGCTGAACGGGGGCCTAATGCTGGACTGTGAAACTGAGGGGAATGGGAGATGGGGTGGGTGTAAGAGCTGGGTTGCATAGGCATGTAGTCGGGATGTGTGTCCCGCGCCGACGCAGCCACGCCACACAACATAGGCATGTAGCCGCTGTCCTCCTTGGCGGCGGAGGAGGAGGAGAGCGGCGGGCGCTCGCCGCTGGCAGCCTCAGTCCCGGAGAGCGTGGAGGGCCGGCTCTGCTGGCTGTGCTCGGAGCAGGAGCTGTAGTCGGAGCGGAGCGAGGACGAGGAGGAAGACGGCCCGCCGCGGAGCAGCCCGCCGCCGAATGGCAACGCGGCATCCGACCCCTCGTCCAACGAGAAGTTCGTCTGGGTCATTTTCTGGTAAACCGCGACCCCGGCGCCACCGGTCGCACCGCCGGGCGGCCTGGAGAAGGAGTGCGTCCTCCTCCTCAGCGACGACGACGACGATGAAGAAAGGCGCTCGTCGTCTGCCGTCGACGTGCTCTCGTCCCGCGGCGTGTCGCCCCCGCTGCCGAAGACCTCCCGGTTCCAGCTCATGGCCATGTAGTCGTTCAGACAGTTCTCCTCTCTAATTGGCGGGGTGTTGCCGAGGGAGTCCGGCGTGTTGCTCCGCACCCGGAAGTACCGGAAGTCGCCGGGGCTGGAGCCGTACTCGTCCGAGGAGTTGAAGCCGCCGTCGGACGGGGAGCCGCATATCGAGGCGCTCGACGGGCGGGTGAGCGTGTCGGAGACGGAGCCGTGGCCGCTGCTGGAGGAGACGCTCACCGGGCTGGTGGTGGAGGGGAAGTGGGACACCGGCAGCGAGGCGGAGCGGGCGTGGTAGTTGGACGCCGCCCCTTGGATGGCTCTGACGTAGCGGCTGCTGCCTGTGCTCGTGCCGGCATTACCTGTTGCAACGCCTCCACCGCCGCTGCTGCTGCCGACGCCCCCTTCCTGGCGCCCGTGATGCGCCCGCGTCGAGTTGAGGTGCACCAGACTTCCTGTGGCGGAGCGGAACGGCCGGTTCATCGTCCCCTCGCCCTCGCTGGACGTCCGGAAGCGGTAACCACTGGCCCCGGAGCTCTTGCTCGACGGCGGCGTGCCGACGACCGACTCAGTCCTCGACCGGCGCTGCAGCCCCGTCTGGCTCGGCGGCAGGTTGCCCAGGTGGCGCCGCGTCGTGATGAACGGCATCGGGTTGGAGCCGGACGACTGGCTCTTGCTCCGCGGCCGGAACTCGGCGAAGGCCTTTAGGGATTTCATCGTCTCCAGGATGGTCTCGTGCATGTTCTGCGCCACGACGGAGTCGTCCACCTGCATCCAGATCTCACCGGGCCCGATGGAGGAGGAGCGCCCCACCTCGATGAAGAAGAAGCTCTCCGAATGTCCACAACGCCTGATGTTCATCAGCTGCAGGTTGACACACGGCGTTTCGGAGTTCAGCTTCACCAGGTGGACGGTTTTAGTCGAGAGGCAGAGCCGGTACACACCCGTGAGGTTTTTAGTTTGTCCCAGTCCTTTAGGTTTCACGTTCACCTGCCACACCTCTTTAAACACCGTGCCAGGTGTGACCGTCCCGTACCCATCGTCCAGATCATCTGAATCCACGTGCCCTTTCTTGCCCTCACTCATCAACTCGCTCACGGCCACGTACCAGTCCTCTTGCTCCTGCTCGTTCTCGGCCACGATGGCGAAGTACTCGTCCTTGGTGTAGAGGGCGATGAGGTGTTTGTTTTTGGAATCCGCCCTTTTGTTCACCGTGAAGCACTGGTAGAGGTAAATAACCCTTTTCGGGGGCGAAGCGGCGGCCGCTCCGCCGCCACCGCTCGCGTTCGCTGCCGCAGCGGCGGCGGCGGAGCGCAGGCTGCTCCTGAATTTCTTTTCGCTGTCGTAGTACTCCAGGCGGCTCGGCCCGAGGTGGCTCGCGGCCCGGAGCACGAAGAACCTCTTGTGTCCGTGTTTTTGCTTCCTCAAGTAGCCACATTTGCGAATATCGTCCACGGCGTCTGACGCGCTCGCGACGTTAACGGCGGCGTAGACATGGCCGCCGCCGCTGCTGCTGCTGCCGCTAGCGGCGGCGGAGGAAGCGGCGGCGTCCTCGGCGGGCTGTACCTGGCTGAGCGGCGAGGGGGAGGCTCTCCTTCCCGGGGACTCTGCGACGCTCTCCCCGGAGAGATGCTGCTGCTGCGGAGCCAGCTGGTAGTGATGCGGTTGATCCTTCGGCGGGTGGTGGAGGAGGTGATGGTGGAGGTGGTTGCAGGGCGGTAGTTGATGGAAGCGAGCGCCGACGCCGCCGCCTCCTCCTCCTCCTCCTTCTCCTCCGCCGCTATTAATTACCGGAGAAGGGGGTTCCCCGACGGAGCAGTCTCCGTTCGCGGCCGCAGCTTTCGTCCCCGCGTCCCTCTGCTGCGTCTCCACCATCAGCACCACCGCTTTACCCTCCTGGTAGCTCGTGAAATGTGCCATCGGGGGAACGGAATCAAAGGTCACTCCACTAGCAGGCTAATCCGGGTGGACCTAGACCCCATTCTGGTGTGTTTTCTTTTTGGGAGTCCGGGCTAGGCCAGCTAACGTGGACTCACTCGCGCGCGGGGAGGGAGCGGGGGGGGCTCGGATTTCTTTCCCCCCCCCCCGAAAACCGGCTCCGTTGTTCCCGTTATGAAGAAAGACAAAGTGCCCTCCTCGCGGCGGTTTTCCTCTCTCCGGAAACGCGGACTTTTTTTTTTTTTTATAATCACGAAGTAAATCCCGCCGCGTGCAACATGAACGCGCTCGCGCTCCTATAATCGGGAGGATCTAGCTAGCTTCTCTGCCCCCCCCCCCTCCTCCTCCCCTTCCTTGTACACATCTCTACGGGGCCAGGGCACAAACAACACATGACCCGCTGCGTCACGCACCCGAAACGGGAGGAACAAAGAGGCGAGCGCGAGCTGCGATTGGCCGGTTCGTTTGACTGACGTGACGCGGAGGGGAGTCTCGACCAATCGCCGCCGAGACGTCGGCGCCTCCCCGGCCTCGACGGACGTGGCCAATCGCGGCGCGCAGAGTCTCGTTGACGCGGAGGAATAAGGCGGTGACACCGGAGGCTGATCTGGAGTCTTTTGTTAGGCTTTAAGGCAACTGTTTAGACGTAGAACGCTGATCCCAGAGCGGCAGACAAGTCTCTGGTCAAGTTAGTGTATATATATATATATACATTTCTATAATAATTATATATACATATATATATATGTAAATGTATATATATATATATATATATAAAATATTTTTTGAAATTATTATTATTATAATACATGTAACTATTTTTTTAGTCATTACACTGACATCAAATAAAAAATTATACATTTATAAAAATAGTATACGTATGTAAAATCTACCAGAGATAGTATGTTCCTTTCAAGCTGCTTTATACTTGTACCTATATATTGTTATTTTTGCTTTATACTTGTACCTATATATTGTTATTTTTGCTTTATACTTGTACCTATATATTGTTATTTTTGCTTTATACTTGTACCTATATATTGTTATTTTTGCTTTATACTTGTACCTATATATTGTTATTTTTATGCCTCTCTATTTATTCGACAGCGTTAGAGACAAACTACTCTGCTGATTAATATTTTACTTTAATAAAACACGCCGCTAATAAAATATGGCGCTTTGTTATTGATTAAATTATTGTATATAAAATAGATACATTTGGCTATATATGTTGCAATAATGCAGCAGTATTAATAGTAATAATTCGATTACATTTTTATGATAAATAAAACTTTTTTCATACACATAAAAAGACAGATGCTAAAAGTGGGAGTATTTAAAACTAGAAAATACATTAAAAAAAATATTAGTGAGGTAAAAATAGAAAAAAAAATACTGTATGTACTTAGTAACTAGTAGTACTAATGTGTGTTAACCTGCACTTCAACGTAATGTCCTCCACAAACCCGTCACCTGTGGCTGAGAGGACCTCTAACGATGCATCGTGCTCTTTATGATGGTGTGCACATTGTTTTGTATTTGAAACGTAGTAGTAAATAAACACCTGAAACGTGTACGTGGACGGGTATGCGGTTGCTCTGCACCTCTTCAGACACTCTACCCTGAAGTACTGCAGCTGTCTGACAGGTTAAAATTAGATCTTTAGACCTTTTCCCACCGACTGAGGATGCAAACGCCTCCCCGGTGGAGTTCACCAGCACATGAGGATCCATTAGTGAGTCTGGGTCCTGGCCAGCTGGGGTCGAGCCAGGCGGGGGTGACCTCACACGGCCTGCAGCCTCCACGCTTAAAAAGCCCCCCCCCCCCCCCCCCCAGACGCTTTTAACACAGGTGATTAATACATTTATTTATATAGCACCTTTAAAAACATTGTTTACAAAGTGCTCTACATAGAAGCAAGGTAAAAACATAACATGAATACAAGTAAACATTTCAGAAAATACATGAGGCAAAGGAGACAATGCCATATAGGCAATGAACACAATAGAGGAATAGAAAATTACAAATACAAAATAAAGCAGAACAGACAAACTAAAATAGGGGAACCAAAGAACTGCATAAAAGGACAATAGTTTGTTTATTGTTCGTAGTACATTCTGTGTATAAGGAATACTCTGATGTTTATTTGGTAGTTTTCTTTTTGTGACAAAAACATTCACTTCACATATACAGATATATGTATACATCTGTGTGTATATATATATATATATATATATATATATGTATACATCTGTGTGTATATATATATATATATATATATATATATATATATATATATATATCACACGTTCTTAACCCTTAGCGTCAGCTTTTTTTCTGACACTTTGTCGCCTCTAAATCAAGACACAAGTCTTTTAGAGGTTTAGTCGGCCAGCTGGTGAGTTCAGAAGACGACATAAATGTCAATAAGACTTGTTTGGAGTAAATCAAAGGTGTATTTTCATGTATTTCTGAGGTTTTATGTTGCGCTAAACTAGGTTAAATATGTATTTATCTTCTGCGAAACACATAAAGATATTTATCTTTTCATGAGATATTTCACCGAAGGAGTGTTTAACGTTTGAGGGACGACGACGGCGAAGAATCGTCTAATAATCTAATAATTTATCCTCTTATGAGCTTCTCTTTCACCTCTTCTGATTGTTACTTTATTAATCCCGCGAGGGGACATGTTTTTAGTTATAAGCAGCATTTTATACATACAGGAAAAGCCGTAATAAATATAAATAAAGCACAATATATACAGAAAATATACCAAAAAAATAGAATAATAAATGAACTACAATGCAACGATGTAACCAAACAGCAAGCAACAATGTAACGCTGTGTGATTGACTTATTATCAATTTAACCTCTTGTGATGTAAAAAACAACAACAACAACAACAAATCCAGAAGGCCGTATAGTGACAGCCTTTTCCAGTCGAGAGCAACCCAACTCTTCCCGTATTCTCTACATATGGCTCTCCTCTTCTCTCGACTGAATGTGACACAGCGCCCTCTGCTGGTCGGGGTGGCGCCTCACAACAAGCCGCCTGCTGCCCGTTGTACTGGCAACAAAAGAGCAGAACCAACACAGCTGAAACACACACACAGGAAGCACACGCACACGCACACACACACACACGCACACACGCACACACACACACACACACACACACACACACACACACACACAGGAAAGCAGTGCATGCTTCCCTTTGTTACAGACTGTTATTTCAGAACGAGCCCAGTTGCGACATTGCTGCTGCTGTTGAAATGTCCATTTATTTTGGGATTCTTTTATTTATTTGTAAAGTGGCTTTATTGGCATGAAAGCTCGGACTACGAGTGACCCACTGATGCACTGGTACGCTTCCCAGTCCGACCAGTAGCTGTCTGGAGAAACGCTCGTCTGATTCTACCATTTTTTTTGCGACAAATTATCTTTAAAAAAAAAACTTGCTTTTAAGCAAAAAAGTAAATAAATAACAGTACAAATAAAAAGGGGTTTAATTCAATAACATGTCTGGCAGAGTGGAGCAATGTTTATTAAATTTAAACAAATTAAACAATTAAATTAAATTAAATACACTCAAAAGAACACAGCACACATTTTTATTTATTAAATACATCTGGCTAAAGAAACATCATTTATTTGTCACGTTTGTCCATTTAAATGATTAAATCAACAACATCTACGTTAGTATTTAAGCAACAATTAATTAAAGCTTTAAAGTTTCATTGCCAGAGGGTTTAGTGCGCCGCATGTCATCAAAGTACCAGGATGTTCGCCTCCATCTGCTCACACTTTGCAAGCCAGCGGGTTTTTCTTTACCCACAATCCTTTGCACAGCAGATCTTTGAGCGAGAGGGTCAAAGGTCAAAGGTGCAATGTGTTGATGAAGCAGTTTGTTTGCAGCAGCAGGTGGTTAAATATATAAATGTTCTTTTATTTGTACTTTTGTCTTTGGAGCGACGTTTAAAACCAAGAAAACTCATTTAATAGTTCAGTTGTGTACGGGAAAATCATTTTGTAGGATACACAACTGAATAAATTAAGTACAATGAGAAGAGATTAAATAATCTTAGTCTTAATAGTTTTACACGACGATGCGAAGACAAAAGCTTTAAAAAAAAGATTTTGATGTTGTAATTTAGGTGAATAAAAGTGAATGAAACAGTTAAAATATTCAAACGAAATGAATAAAAGATCGTGGTGCCCGTCAGTTTATACACGCGCACACGCACACACACACACACACGCGCACACACACATGCACACGCACTCACTGAGGATCAGCAGGGATAATCCTGCAGAGTTTCCATCTGTGGCTTCAACAAAGTTTATTGTCTGTCACTAGAGGGCGCTGTGGGTTCGTTCAGATAAACACACACACACACACACACACACACACACACACACACACACACACACACACGTCATGGTTACTAAAGTAAAGTAAAATCTAAAATACACGTTTACGACTAAAACTTAAAGGTTTTGAGAACCTTTAAGTTCTTCAAAGAACCTTTTGTCATGACGCCTCTTGGAGGTTCCTTTTATGGTTCTTTGACGTTCCACGGATGTTGTCTTTAAGGAAGACGGTTCCTCAAACAACCTTGGTGCGAAAGGTTCTTCGTGAAACCAGAAATGGTTCTTCTTTGTCATCTAAAGAACCAAAGACGCCCAATCCCTCCTCCTTCCTCCTCTCCTCCCAGTTCCTTTCCTTCCCTTCAAACACAGACGAGGAAGCGAAGGATGAGGAAACGAACAAGGGATTCCTCGCGGGGACTATGTCGTCCACTTGGAGGTCAAAGGTCATGCGTGGAGCGATATCACGGCGTGACCTTCCTCACCTCGTGGAACCGATGCCTCGGTTCCTTCGGCTCGTCCTGAGATGCAGGGGAGAGAGTGAAGGAGGAGGAAGGAGGAAGGAAGGAAGGAAGGAAGGAAACGATTAACATTTCATTAAGATGAAAAAGGAAAAGTGCTCAATTAATCAATTAAGCGATTAATCAATTCATCACTCTTGATTATAGTAAGTTATAACTATAACTATTGTAAAAAAAAAAGCAACTATTCCTTCAAATAGAATAAACATCCTAACTTCATATGAATGATTTCTTATAGAAGGTACGTGCACTCTGTCTTTTCAAAATAAACTTCCGTCCACACAGGAAACAACTCAGTCAGGTTTAAAGAAAAGATCGTAAAACACTTAGTTAGGTTTAAAGAAAAGATCGTAAAACACTTAGTTAGGTTTAAAGAAAAGATCGTAAAACACTTAGTTAGGTTTAATAAAAGATTGTGAAATTCTTAGTTAGGTTTAAAGAAAAGATCGTAAAACACTTAGTTAGGTTTAATAAAAGATTGTGAAATTCTTAGTTAGGTTTAAAGAAAAGATCGTAAAACACGTAGTTAGGTTTAAAGAAAAGATCGTAAAACACTTAGTTAGGTTTAATAAAAGATCGTGAAATTCTTAGTTAGGTTTAAAGAAAAGATCGTAAAACACTTAGTTAGGTTTAAAGAAAAACGTTTTCTATTTTAATGACAAAGGAATCCCGACTCTGCCGTCGTCTATTTGCATTTACTAAAAAAACATCCCGAACATGCGGTATGTTTTATTTTATTTTGAATTTCCATCTGCAGCTTAAAGACGGATTGTCTAGTTTTCAAAATAAAAGCACTTTTCTCAAGATGTCTTCCTGCAGCTAAATGTAATGTGATACTTGTTGTTGTTGTTGTTGTTGTTGTTGTTGTCACAATGCACAACATTACCTCAGTGTTTCTTCTTTGTGAGCACTTCCTGTTGCTGCTGCTCGGCTTTCTGTTTCTTGTACAGGGCGATCTCGGCCATCTGCAAGCCGTGGGCCATTTTCCTGTTGGGGCGAACAGCGTGAACACACACACACACACACACACACACACACACACACACACACACACACACACACACACACTTACTTTTGGGGAACTTTATTGGCAGTTTTAAGTGGGCAGGTCCAACCAAAGATGGTGGAACACTGCGTTAGGTTTAGGCAACAACGATTGGGGGAACGAGCAGCGGCCTCCTGGGTGAGAGGTCACTGGTGGTTGGACCTCTACGTTAAGTATACAAGAGTCTACAAATGTCTCTCTGGCTTTTCTTTTTACTGGATTTCTCCCAGTACTGTTTTTGAGAGTCTGCGAACTGGGTGGAAAAATAGTCGATTAAAAAGATTAAAGAGAAGGAGAAGAATAAAATAAATGTTCGTACGCGGTTTTCACCTCCGGAGGAACAGGAAGAGGTTTGTTGAATCCGTCTTTCCCCGTGAGCCAGTAGGTCTGCTCTATTCCTTTCGCCTGAGAAAGACACACACACACACACACACACACACACACACACACACACATAAATATATATATATATATATATATATATATATATATATATATATATATATATATATATATATTATTTATTTATTTATATATAGATTTTTTTTAATTGTATTTATATATATATATATTTACTTGATAATTTTATATATATATATTTACTTGATAAATATATATATATATTTACTTGATAAATATATAAATATATATATATATTTATATATATATATATATTTACTTGAAATATATATACAGAAATCTCAATGTAATTAAAAGCAGTGTACCTTGACTTCCATCTTCCCTCTGAGCTCCACCTTGTAGCCGAGGTTTAAGTCCTGCAGGACCTTCACTGTACTCTGGTGAATGTGGATCCTGTAGGCTGCAGCAAAACAACAACAATGGATATTAGCATTTGCGGAATAAATATTAAAAAAATAAGAAGAAGAAGAAGAAGGAAGAAGAACAAGAAGGAAGAATTGTCGACCTAAAAAACTATATTAAATTAAAGTATTCTTTTTAACTTACGCAGCCCGCTGGACTCCATACGAGAGGCGGTGGTCACTGTGTCTCCAAAGAGACAGTAGCGAGGCATTGTGAGACCTACCACCCCAGCTACACACGGACCTGTAACAGTCAAACACACGTCGCCATTATGGTCTGTTTGACTCTAAATGACCATAATCTACTAAATGAACATCACGCTGTATTGAAGAAGACTTGAAACTAGAGATTGAGACCAAAAACTAATGTTTACAATGTTTACTGAGGGAATAAATCATAAGAGAATCATTTATATAGACTTCTATACAACCAGAGGAGTCGCCCCCTGGTGGTCAGGAGAGAGAATGCAGCTTTAACACATGAAGCATAGACTTCTATACAACCAGATGAGTCGCCCCCTGGTGGTCAGTAGAGAGAATGCAGCTTTAACACATGAAGCATAGACTTCTATACAACCAGAGGAGTCACCCCCTGGTGGTCAGTAGAGAGAATGCAGCTTTAACACATGAAGCATAGACTTCTATACAACCAGAGGAGTCGCCCCCTGGTGGTCAGGAGAGAGAATGCAGCTTTAACACATGAAGCATAGACTTTTATACAACCAGAGGAGTCGCCCCCTGGTGGTCAGGAGAGAGAATGCAGCTTTAACACATGAAGCATAGACTTCTATACAACCAGTCTGTTGGACCTTAAAGAGCAACTTTCTATTAGTCATATAAAAGTGGAAAATACAGACGATATTTTTAGTTTAGGGCCTGTTTCTAGACATTGAAAAGTATTTTTTATCCCTTACATTCTGCTTTCTATTGATCTTATGGACTAGTTTTCGGGCAGGACGACCACAAATGCATCAAGTATGGCTGAATAACCCAACGGAGTGATATAATAATCAGAGGGTAGCGTTCACCTGTGTGCAGTCCGATTCGAATCCTGACGGGAACGTCGGGCATGTGCCTCATTTTGAAGGTTCCCACGGCGCTCAGGATGTCCAGCGCCATGTTGGCTATCTCTGCAGCGTGGCGGTTGCCGTTCGGCACGGGAACGCCCGACGCCACCATGTAGGCGTCGCCGATGGTCTCCACCTGGAACGGACAACGGAGGGGGGGGGGGGGGGCGTGAGGTCATGTTCACCGCCACGGTGTAAACGATGAGAGACGGAAGCCCGGCGGGGTCAACCTTGTAGACGTCGTGGTTGCCTATGATGGCGTCGAAGACGGTGTAGAGGTCGTTGAGCAGGTCGACCACCTCGATGGGTTCGCTGTTGGCCGAGATGGTGGTGAAGCCGACGATGTCGCTGAAGTAAAGCGACACGCTGTCAAAGTGCTCCGGTTCGACCGTGCCGCCTACTTTCAGGGCCTCGGCCACGGACCTAGCGGGGAGAAAAATTGTTCTTACAATAAAACTAAACTTATTGTACCATCTAAATATATCAAATCAATGTAAATATATATATATATATATATATATATATATATATATATATATTTTGTAAATATATATTTTTTTAAATGTTACCACACTATTGGAACCCCACATTGTTCAATATCAAATAAATGGAAAGTAATTCTGTGAATAAATTGCGTGAAATATATAAATTCACTTTGACGGCACGAAGTTTAACTTTTATTGGGGAAAAAAACGCATTTGTAAAATAAAAATCAGAGTTTTCCAAAAAAAAACAAGTTGTATTATTCAAATTTTATTGTGAAAGTATGAATGTTAATTTTGTAATCACTTCTTGAATTAATTTATATAATTCACACAATTCATTCACGTGGTTATTTATTTACCATTATTTTATGTTTTCATGTATTATTGAACACTTTGGACCTCAACGTGCACATTATCTGCACGAATTATTAAATATTTCTTATGCATTTAAAACAAATTTGTATTCCTGTTCAGTGTTTTCAAACAAATCTGCAATGTGCAAAGGCTGCGATGCATATCCAGCAAATATCGTATATTGTCACCCATGGGTGTCCGCGGGGAGTTAATTCTCCTACTTCCTGTCGAGGTAACCAAGCGCTACGCTAACTTCCTGTCGGCCTCCAAACACACGTCCCCTTCGTCTACGTTCGACTCACGGAGGAAGCATCTGAGTCAGGAGCTTCTCCGTCTTCTGCTTCTCCATCTCCAGCTCCTCCGTCCGCTCCCGGATCAGCTCCTCCAGGTTGGACGAGTACTGCTCCAGCATCCTCAGCATGGAGTCGATGATGTTGGTCTTCTTCCCCTTGTTGATGTTCTTGAACTGAAGGAGGAGGAGAGGACCTTATATGGACTTCCACGAAACAAATTGGAATTTAATAAGCTGCAAATTACATTTTTAAAAACAGCATTTCCACCGTCAAACAACACGGAGGAAGAAGATGTATCGTGTCCGGATGGTTTTAAAGAGCTTCTACCCACCTGGTCGAAGATCTCCTCGAAGCTCAGCCTCTTGTCTTGCTGTTCGTTCCAGCACCGCTTCATCAGCTGGATGCACTCGGGCGGAGCGTAGTCCGAACTCACCACCGGGCGAAGCAGCGGAGGAGGCTTACGCAGCTTCTCCACTATTTCTGAAACGCGGAGAAAAAACATCAGCTGAAGAAGCTGAAGAAGCTGAAGAAGCTTCGTAGGCAGCGAGTTCCCTTCAGGAGAGAGAGAGAGCTTTTTGTTTGTTCGGGTTTGTTCGGCCTTGCCTGCGGCGGACATGTCCATCATGCAGTAGGGAGGCCCTCTCACCACCACCTCCTGCATGATGATGGCGAAGCTGTACACGTCTCCGGACGGCGTGCCGTGGAGCTCCGGCTGGCAGCTCCTCAGGATCTCCGGAGCCGTCCACAGCAGCTCTGCAGGCGACGCGGCGAACGCGTTAGTTCACCGCCACTAAACACAGATAATCTGAGCCTCTCTCTCTCTCTCTCACCGTCGGCAGGTTGTTCCTCGTAGGGGAACCTCTGGGCCTCCAGGACCTCGTTGTAGCCGAAGTCGGTGACCTTCAGGACAAAACGCCCGTCCACCACGCAGTTACGGGACTTGAGGCGACTGTGGGACACGCCGCGGTGGTGGAGGTACTTCATGCCCTGAGACCGAAGAAGCCCGTTAAGTACATCACCGAATTTGAGGTACTTTACTTTTTGATTCCGCTTTCTACTTCCACACCGCCAAACTCATCTGAACAATTGACTTCATTTACAACTTCTTTTTTTTTTAAATATGAAGAAACACAAGCAGAGAGGAAATCTATTGTCTAACATTGTAATTCTTTTATGGAAATGCATTTTTAAAGTGTCTAGGATTCGACGCCATCTAGTGGTGAGGTTGCAGATTGCAGCCAACTGAAACTTGCCAAGCATGCGTTGCCCCCTGAAAGCAAAAACAATACAAAGCATCCTTTATAAACTAGAAATAAACGGCTAAAGTCCATCAACGCGTGTCTATGTACGCTCATTACGCGCACGTAAGTGCCGTTATTTAAGTACGCAACAAATCCCCCGTTGGCTTCTGGGTAAAAGACCTGTGTCTCCGACCTTGATTAAATCCAGCAGCAGCGATGACTTGAACATCCAGTCCAGCTTGACCTCGTCGTTCAGCAGCAGGTCCTCCAGACTCCCTCTGGAGCAGAACTCGGTCACGATGGCGAAGACGCCGCAGTCGTGAAAGAAGCCCAGGAAGAGGTTCACGTTCTCGTGGCGCATGTCCTTCATCTGAAGCCAGAAAGACTGTGTTTTATATATTTATATACTTAAACGTGTTGGATGATTTCTTCGTCCCGTACCAGTTCAAACACGTGGCTGGTTTTGGGGTTGATGCTGCTGAACGAGCCATCGGGAAGTCTCTTAAGCCACGCCCAGTCGCCCTGCAGCGGAGGAGACAAAGACCATTCATGTCTTAAAGCTGCATTCTCTCTACTGACCACCAGGGGGCGACTCCTCTGTTTGTATAGAAGTCTATGCTTCATGTCTTAAAGCTGCATTCTCTCTACTGACCACCAGGGGGCGACTCCTCTGTTTGTATAGAAGTCTATGCTTCATGTCTTAAAGCTGCATTCTCTCTACTGACCACCAGGGGGCGACTCCTCTGGTTGTATAGAAGTCTATGCTTCATGTCTTAAAGCTGCATTCTCTCTCCTGACCACCAGGGGGCGACTCCTCTGGTTGTATAGAAGTCTATGCTTCATGTGTTAAAGCTGCATTCTCTCTCCTGACCACCAGGGGGCGACTCCTCTGGTTGTATAGAAGTCTATGCTTCATGTGTTAAAGCTGCATTATCTCTCCTGACCACCAGGGGGCGACTCCTCTGGTTGTATAGAAGTCTATGCTTCATGTGTTAAAGCTGCATTCTCTCTCCTGACCACCAGGGGGCGACTCCTCTGGTTGTATAGAAGTCTATGCTTCATGTGTTAAAGCTGCATTCTCTCTCCTGACCACCAGGGGGCGACTCCTCTGGTTGTATAGAAGTCTATGCTTCATGTGTTAAAGCTGCATTCTCTCTCCTGACCACCAGGGGGCAACTCCTCTGGTTGTATAGAAGTCTACGCTTCATGTGTTAAAGCTGCATTATCTCTCCTGACCACCAGGGGGCGACTCCTCTGGTTGCATTTAGTAAATTATGGTCATTTAGAGTCACACAGACCATAAAGCATGGTATGCTTTAGGGCGGGGCTACAAGGTGATTGACAGGCCTCTGCTGTTGTTACTGTTTCACCGGCTCACCTCGAAGATGACGACGTTGGAGTTCTCGTAGGTGGCTGGTGATTGGGTGGAGACCGGCGACGTGGCTTCTGATTGGCTCCTCGTGCCGCTCGCCCTGCTGCCGTCAACGCTCAGCTTCTATGAAGGAGACGACGTTCAGGCTGTGACTAAAAAGGTTTTTCCATCAGTTTCTTGTAAGAATAATAATCTAGAACTAATTTCATATATATATATATATATATATATATAGTATATTTATACTATATATATTAATTAAATAATTATGTTTATTGATTTATTAATGCGTTAATTTATTTATGTACTGACTACTCTATATCTATATATCTATATAGATATATATCTATATATATCTTAATCGAAATTATATTTTGGTAATATCTGTAAAGTAACTACTCACTAGAGTTATTTTTATTGAGTGGATGTATAAACTAATATAAAATAGAAATGCTAAAGTAACTGTATTTAGTTATTTTTCCCCCATCAGCAACACAGACTCTTAAAATGTTCAATAAATTAGTGTTTATTTAATTAAAACGCACAGTTTTACCTCGATAACCGACACAATGGGAGAGAGGGGCTGACCTTGTTGCTTAGCGACGGGTTGATGAAGGTGACGTCGGCCAGAGTCAGCAGGATCCTGTTCGGACCCTTCACCAGGCGGATCTGATTGACGCGTTGCCTAGGCAACGAGAGACGAGACAACAACAACAACTACGTAAAACTACGTGTTCTGAATTTTAAAAAGACCACTATTATTATTATTTTAATTATAAATCAAGAGGTTATATTATATATACTTTCTACCTGATGCAGTAAATAAACGCCACTCCGAAAACAGAGGCGGCCGTCGCCCCGAGGAACAAGCTGACGGTCGAGAACAGATCCACGCCTGGGGCAGGAAAAACAATTCGTTTAATTTAATTTGATTTAATTTAATTAGTTTAACATTAACAGTGTTTTTCGTCAAGAAATTAAAGAACAGAAGAATTTATTTGGTCGTGCCGATGCAGGAAACCATTAGATTGTGCGTGTGTGTGTGTGTGTGCGTGTATATGTGTGTATGTGTGTGTTTGTGTGTGTGTGTGTGTGTGTGTGTGTGTGTGTGTGTGTTCCTCACCCCCTGAGCAGAGGACTCCAGGAGTAAACCAGCAGGACGAGTCCTTCCGGGGTCCGGAGCCTCGTGGGAAGTGGATTTCTCGGCCCAGGAAGTGCACCGAACCCGCCTCCATGTCGATCCTGTCAATCAATCAATCAATCAATCCGATCACGTTATTAGATGATATAGGACTTTATTGATCCCCGAAGGAAGTGCTTGAGCAAGAGTTTGATGTAAACACATATGAAGTAAATAAAGATAAAATGATAAAGACTAAAAAGAGCAACCTTTAAAAGGTGTGTATGGCCCTTTAAGTGGTCAGCTCTCACCTGTACGTCGGCCTCAGCTCCCAGGAGAGGCCGTCCGTGTCCAGGATGACGTAATCCAGCAGAGCGGCTCCGGAGCCGTCGGTTCTGACCGGGTAGCTGAAGCCCTGCCGGAGAATAGTTGTATTTATGTATTTATCTATTAATGTAACGACCTTTTCTTCAACTGAAACAGGTAAAACACATACAATTATACGTTTAATTTCTTCATTCTGTCTAGAAACTGTGTTTATTAGAGCTGGAGTGCTTTCAATGTAAATGTATATATTGTTTGTAACATAATGAAAATATGAACTGTATAGAAAAGCCACTTTTAACACATGAGACGATAGCTTCTTTATCTTTAAAGACAGTCTGTTTTTAAAGGTGCTATATATAAAGTTATTATTGTTATTATTGTTATTGTTATCATCACCTGGAAGTCCAGGTGGCCGGTGTGTCTTGCCAGGTTCCCTCCAGACATCCATTCCCCGGCTTCACGGACCCGATTCACCGCGTGAGCCACGAAGAGGACGGAGCTGTAGATGGTACCGAAGAACGGGGACACCTGAGGAGGAGGGGGGGGGGGTTGAACCACATACACACATATACACATACACACACACACACACACACACACATACACACACACACACACACACACACACACACACCTGCTGCGGCTCCAGCGTCCGGGCCACCTCCCCCCTCTCCACCGCCTCCCCGTAGGCCTCGTAGAAGGACGTCCCCGGCGACTCGACGGTGACGGTGAGCACGGCGTCGTACGCCCGCAGCAGCTTCGCGTTGCTCCGCAGCGCCGCGTAGCTCACGTTGCGGTGCGGCAGGCTGTAGAGCAGCGCGTCGTAGGGCACGAACACCAGGGAGCCGTCCGTCAGGCGCATGTCGTAGGCCGCCTCCAAGAAACGCCGCTGGGCAGCGCCGCCGATCAGAGCCGAGTGCATGCAGAGGACCACGACTGGGAGGAGACAGGAGACAGGAGACACGAGACAGGAAACAGGAGACAGGAAACAGGAGACAGGAGACACGAGACACGAGACAGGAGACAAGAGACAGGAGACAGGAGATACGAGACAGGAGACACGAGACAGGAGACAGGAGACAAGAGACAGGAGACAGGAGATACGAGACAGGAGACACGAGACAGGAGACAGGAGATACGAGACAGGAGACACGAGACACGAGACAGGAGACAAGAGACAGGAGACAGGAGATACGAGACAGGAGACACGAGACAGGAGACAGGAGATACGAGACAGGAGACACGAGACACGAGACAGGAGACAAGAGACAGGAGACAGGAGATACGAGACAGGAGATAAGAGACAGGAGACAGGAGATAAGAGGCAGGAGATAAGAGACAGGAGACAGGAGACAGGAGACAGGAGACAGGAGACAGGAGACAGGAGACAGGAGACAGGAGACAAGAGACAGGAGACACGAGACAGGAGACACGAGACAGGAGACACGAGACAGGAGACAGGAGATACGAGACAGGAGATAAGAGACAAGAGACAGGAGACAGGAGACAAGAGACAGGAGACACAAGACAGGAGACACAAGACAGGAGACACGAGATACGAGACAGGAGATACGAGATACGAGACAGGAGACACGAGACACGAGATAAGAGACAGGAGACAGGAGACAGGAGACAGGAGACAGGAGACAGGAGACAGGAGACAGGAGACAGGAGACAAGAGACAGGAGACAGGAGACAGGAGACACGAGACAGGAGATACGAGACAGGAAACACGAGACAGGAGACAGGTTTCTGAAGGTTTGTTTCTTCATCCAGTTAAATAAAGTACGATAAAGAACAACGTGGAACTCACGTCGTGTTTCTTTCATCTCGCGGAGCTCCGTCAGAGCTCGTCTGGCGGCGCGAGGCGAGTTCTCCGTAAAGCGGACGAGTCGAACCGGCAGGCCGTGACTCCTCAAGGAGTCGGCTACCTGGACGGGACCGGGACAACACAAAGGTAAACACACGGACCTACGGGACCACAAAGAGACAGGGGCCCCCCGGGGGGCCTTCACCTGGAGAGAGATTCAGAACGGCCACAAAGAGCCGCACAACCTCAACAAAGACGCACAATTAAATAAATATCCCCCAAAAAAGACACAAATATACCACAAAGAGACACAAAAACACTACAAAGAGACACACTACAAACAGACACACTACAAACAGACACAAAAACTCCACAAAGAGACAAAAGTATCTCAAAAATAAATAAATATCCCCAAAAAAATACTACAAAGAGACACAAATTCCCCCCAAAAGACAGCAAAACCCTCCGAAAAAGGCAAAACCTTCAAAAAACAAAACACATAACTATTTAAAAGAGACACAAATAGAACAAATAAAGATACAAAACCACAACAAAAATACACAAATTCCCCTAAAAAGACCACAAAGAGACCTTCTTTTCTTTTATTGTGTGTCTCGATATTTTATATCCCATCAAACAGGGTTCCCCTAGCGGAGAACAACAGACCGGAGGAGGAAGGAGGAGGAACTCCCACCTTGGTGGCCGTCTCCACCCAGACGTCCTCCTCCGAGGAGACGACGACGACGTGGGCCCACCTGAAGTACCGGATGAGGCTGAGCAGCACGCCGCTGGGCCTCGGCGCCGGGCGGGCGAAGGTCGGGTGGCTCCGGACGTCGTTCAGCTCGGGGCCCACGGACCCCCACGGAAACAAGGCCTCGGGGGAGGAGGAGCGAGAGGAGACGTGGTGTTACAAGCCAAACCCCTAAAGACCTTCTAACCCCGCCCCCCCTCAGGAAACCCACCTTGCTCCAGCCTCTGCTCAGCATCGACGCCGCGTCACTGTAGCCGGGGTTGGCCGGTCCGATGTAGCCCGACGCCTTGGCGTGGAAGCCGATGAACTTCTCCAGCGCCCTCGACGTCTCACACGGCTCCTGAGAACCCACCAGAAACCCAGAGGTCAATAAACGTCTCGACCCCGTCGGTTCGATTCCGGGGTGGAAGGGTGTGTGGGGGGGGGGGGGGGGGGGGGGCGTCGCACCTGCAGCACGACGTAGTCGAAGACGGCGCCGCGGGACAGCGAGGGGTCCTTGTTGATGCGGTCGACGGCGAGCTGCGCCGCCACGCCGGGGAGGGCCTTGGCGAAGAGGGGGTCGCACCCCCACGGACCCACCACCCCGACCCGGAACCAGGAGGAGGCCCGGGCCGGGCGGGGCTGGGAGGCCAGGAGGACCAGGAGGACCAGGAGGAGCCGGAGGAGCCGGAGGAGCCGGAGGGACGGAGGGAGCAGAGCGGGGAAAGTGGAAGGGCTGAGGAGATAGAAGGGAGGAGGATGAAGAGGATGATGAAGAGGAGGAGGAAGAAGAGGAGGCCTCCATGTTTGAGGTGAGGAGATGAAGGCGCGTCGCTGTGGAGGCATCTCACATGAACCAGGAGGAGGTGCTGCTTCCCTGGAGGAGCAACGAAGGAGTTGGAGAAACGTCAAAATCAAATCATAAAATCAAGTAAATGAGGAGAAATAAAGTAACGTGAACCTTTTCAAGGTACTCGGTTAATTTTCTTTTAAGTAAGATTAATTTTACAGACTACTGTGAAGAAGTCCTGCATTCAATATACTTAATAATAGTTAATACATTATATCAGATTCAATACATTTTAATTAAAGTAGAAATATAAACATTAAACGGAAATACTTAAAGCTTAAACTAGCACTTAAGTTTAATATTTGAGTAAATTCTCATTTTGTTTAGATCTCTCTGATATTTGAGGATTTATTAAGCTTGTATATATATATATTGTTTTAAAGGTACTTGACATTAAAGGGACAATTCACCCCTAAAAATACACATTTCTCCTCTTTCCTGTTATTTATCGAGTCACTCAGTCGTGATTTCTCAAATTATTGTAATAATTTCTTTCGCCCCTTTTGACTTCATCTGGCCTCATTACTTCGGGAGAGAAGGAGGACTTCTCCAAAACCGAGCTTGAGGAGGAGGAAGACGAGGAAGGTGAGTTCATGAAGTCATTTTAATGCAAACCAAAGTCTTCCGGGAGCACGTGAGCCTCATTCTCTCTGTCAGCTCCAACAGGATTATTAATACCCATCATAATCCTCATAATCCAATCCCTAAAAATAATTGATTTCTTTTGGGGCGATTTCTGCATCATGTCTGCACCTAAAAGGCCTTGAAGGTGCAGAGTGTGTGTGCGTGTGTACGTGTGTGTGTGCGTGTGTGTGTGTGTGTGTGTGTGTGTGTGTGTGTGTGTGTGCGCTTTAAATATGCATCTTCAAGGCTCTTATGTGTCTTAAAATGTTTCATTTTCACTAAACATGATGCAAAACTCACTCTGTCCTTGTTCCTTGTTCCTTTGCTCGTCCACTTGTTGCTTCGTGATCACTTGTTGCTTCCTTTATGATTACGAGTATATTATATATTATATATATATATATATATTAAAGGACTCCTACCATAGAGACGGCTCCTCTCGGAGTCAAATCTTCATCACTTCCCTCTCGTTGTTCCTTCATCCAGATCAGCAGCAAAGTGAGCGAAGTGAGGACGCCGCCGTGTGTGTGTGTGTGTGTGTGTGTGTGTGTGTGTGTGTGTGTGTGAGACGACCTAGAACAAGTGTGTCCGTGACCCTGAACCTGTCAGCTTATATATCGAATCCAATCAGGACCTCTGCAGCTTTAAGCCGAAGATAATAAAACTCTCTCTAGGTTTTATTTATGTGCACACGCAATATGTAAAAGCCCGGATTTATATTTTTAACTGAAAGGTAACTCAGGAATAAATCATCGCTTTTAATCATCCGTAAATAACCCGACAAATATATGGATCTTTGGGATGCAACAAGTGTTTTTTTTTTAAATGTTATTTATAAAGTTCACCTCCGTGTGAAAATAAACACAACTCAACTGTGTGTTCAGAGGACGAAACCCTCAGTTTTCCCTCATTCATTCAATTCATTTCATTCACGTTTCACATTTCATTGAATAAGTGCAGCGCCGCTCTGCCAGCTAGAGGGAAGCAACGCCACCGAAACACCAGCCACAGCCCCTCTGAAGCTGAAGCTCTCTGGAGGAGTGAATCCAAACGTGAAGCCGGTCTCGCTCCTTCAAGGAGGTTCTTTAAAAAAAAAAAAGGAGGAGTTGCACAATGTGGAAAAATAAATCTGCACATTTCTGCAGGGTAAAGGTCACCGTTTTCCTCTTTTTACTTCACCGGGCTCACCCTCTCCTCCGGGTGTTTACTCGTGATGTATTTAACATTTAAACATCTCAAATTAAAACAACAAGGGAGGTCAAATAAAACAAAAGGGAGGTCAGTACAAGGTCGAGTGAAGGCATCGCGGTGTGTGTGTTTTGACCTCCGAAGGCGGCGTGAGAATAAAGCCGTGTGTGCGAGAGGCCGAAAGGCGACCGGATCGTTGCCGGACAGTGAAGTTGTAACTTGACTCTTCAACCGAGGCAAATCGGTCCAGATGTGAAGTCCTGACCCTCCAGAGGAGCTTCCTCTTCCTCTGGTAGCGCTCACGTTGGAGTCAAAGCTGCTTTAAAACACCCCGTAAAAACTATTTGTGTTCAATACAATCCCACAAGCGATATATGAGATATTTGGGCGAACTGGTGGAGATGAAGCGGTTACGTGACCGCATGGAATCAATTGTTGGTGAAGGCCGTGAAATTGGGCAAAAGCTGCAGAGGAAATACTAGTTTAAGAAATGCAGGATTTTACACATCAAAGTCTGTTTACAGGGTTTGAGGAGTTCTACAGTCATGTGTTAAAGCTGCATTCTCTCTCCTGACCACCAGGGGGCGACTCCTCTGGTTGTATAGAAGTCTATGCTTCATGTGTTAAAGCTGCATTCTCTCTCCTGACCACCAGGGGGCGACTCCTCTGGTTGTATAGAAGTCTATGCTTCATGTGTTAAAGCTGCATTCTCTCTCCTGACCACCAGGGGGCGACTCCTCTGGTTGTATAGAAGTCTATGCTTCATGTGTTAAAGCTGCATTCTCTCTCCTGACCACCAGGGGGCGACTCCTCTGGTTGTATAGAAGTCTATGCTTCATGTGTTAAAGCTGCATTCTCTCTCCTGACCACCAGGGGGCGACTCCTCTGGTTGTATAGAAGTCTATGCTTCATGTGTTAAAGCTGCATTCTCTCTCCTGACCACCAGGGGGCGACTCCTCTGGTTGTATAGAAGTCTATGCTTCATGTGTTAAAGCTGCATTCTCTCTCCTGACCACCAGGGGGCGACTCCTCTGGTTGTATAGAAGTCTATGCTTCATGTGTTAAAGCTGCATTCTCTCTCCTGACCACCAGGGGGCGACTCCTCTGGTTGTATAGAAGTCTATGCTTCATGTGTTAAAGCTGCATTCTCTCTCCTGACCACCAGGGGGCGACTCCTCTGGTTGTATAGAAGTCTATGCTTCATGTGTTAAAGCTGCATTCTCTCTCCTGACCACCAGGGGGCGACTCCTCTGGTTGTATAGAAGTCTATGCTTCATGTGTTAAAGCTGCATTCTCTCTCCTGACCACCAGGGGGCGACTCCTCTGGTTGCATAGAAGTCTATGCTTCATGTGTTAAAGCTGTATTCTCTCTCCTGACCACCAGGGGGCGACTCCTCTGGTTGTATAGAAGTCTATGCTTCATGTGTTGAAGCTGTATTCTCTCTCCTGACCACCAGGGGGCGACTCCTCTGGTTGTATAGAAGTCTATGCTTCATGTGTTAAAGCTGCATTCTCTCTCCTGACCACCAGGGGGCGACATCAACAAGCAGAAATGTGATTTGAAAAGTTTTAACGTATAATACCATTGACATACACACAAAGGGGCCACAAGTAGACGCAGCTTTATTTTAAGGGGTCGTGAGCCAAACAGGTGGGGAACCGTTACCATTGAAGAGCCACTAAACATCCACCATATGGCTGTTTTTAAGGCTCCTAATTATTTCTCATCTTGGTATGTGTGACGTCGCCACATCGGTGGAGGGTTATAGTGGGTCGTTCTGTCCGCCAGAGTTAATTTCCCCCTGCGGAGTTCAACCACCGGTTAACGTACAGGTCCAAACCGTCTCCTTATGTCCAGGCGTTGACAGGCTCGGCCTTGAGCAACTCTTTGAGTTGATCACGAGCTCTTTCTTTATCCGAACGCCGCACGTCTTTATGAAACGGGCCACTTAGCGGCCGCTGACGGAGGGGGCCCCCCTCGAACCCTCAAGACTGACCGGCACCGCGGTGTGCAGAGGTGGGGGGGGGGGGGGGGGGGGGGGGGGGGGGGGGGGGGGGGGGGGGGGGGGGGGGGGGCTGCAGGGGGGGTCTCCACCCTGGACCAGACCATTGGCTGGACGTGGGACGTGGACGCGGTCGCCCGTGACGTCACCCGTCGGTTTGTCGACTGATGTTTTGTAAGTGCGATTTTGCCGTCGCCAACTTGGTTTTGTTTGTGCAGCAAATGAACAGAAGTGATCTGGCATACGTAGAGAGACCTGTCAATCACCTTGTAGACCCGCCCCAAAAGCATACCCTTCTATACAACTTCTATACAACCAGAGGAGTCGTCCCCTGGTGGTCAGGAGAGAGAATGCAGCTTTAACACATGAAGCATAGACTTCTATACAACCAGAGGAGTCGCCTCCCGGTGGTCAGTAGAGAGAATGCAGCTTTAACACATGAAGCATAGACTTCTATACAACCAGAGGAGTCGCCTCCCGGTGGTCAGTAGAGAGAATGCAGCTTTAACACATGAAGCATAGACTTCTATACAACCAGAGGAGTCGCCTCCTGGTGGTCAGTAGAGAGAATGCAGCTTTAACACATGAAGCATAGACTTCTATACAACCAGAGGAGTCGCCTCCTGGTGGTCAGTAGAGAGAATGCAGCTTTAACACATGAAGCATAGACTTCTATACAACCAGATGAGTCGCCCCCTGGTGGTCAGTAGAGAGAAGGTTAGCTTAGCATAAAGTCAGGAAGCAGGTGGACAGCACTAGCTTAGCAGTCATGTAAAAAAAACACTGTACACACATTTAGGGGCCAGCTGGTTAACATGATGCCTCATTTAGGAGCTTAAGAACCAGATATTTGGGTTGGTGGAGACCCAAAACGGAGCTAAAATCTCCGCTCATCTGTAACCAGCAATATATTAATACAAGTTCGAGCCCAACATTTGATTTATAGGGCCGGTTTTTAACTTACAAGCTGGTGCAAAAAGCTCCGGGGCGCAATTCAACGACTTAGTTTCCTACTGTTACAGTACACCTACATAGTGTATTTAATAGCAGTCGATTCCACATTGACTTGTGTTGAAACATCCATTCAGTGGCTTTCTTTTCTCTTGCCCGGGCCCTACCCGGGTCGGTCTACAGACCTTCCTTATCTGATGGGGTCTGTAATTCGACCGCACATCAAAGGGGGAACGATGAAAAGTCAGAAATGCGGAAAAAAAGAAGGAGCGACACGAAAAATAAGAAAGAAAAAAGGTATTTAAACCGACCTCGCCACCCAGAACCGACCAAACACACACGCACACACACACACACACACACACTGTTTTTTCTTTCCTGCATTGTGGCTTTTCTCCTGGCGTCTGAAGCTGAATCTCTGCACGTTGCCGCGGTTGCTGTTTATTCGCTATGGCAACCGGAGGATCCCTGAGATTGTTTCTCTAATCTCTCTCTCTCCTCCGCGTGGAGCTGTTCAGCGTTTGCTTATTATAGAAAGCTGGAAGAGCTTTTTGATTGAGTGTTGAGGAGAAAAAACGTCAAATTACAGGCGGTCGAGGGCTAAAGATATGTTTAATATCATGAAAACACAGAGTGGTTATCCAGGTGATGATATGTATATGACTTAAATGACTAACTCCCTGCAAGAAAGCCAATAAAGCCCCTTTAGTTGCATTAAAGAAGAGTTTCTTATCTTCAGAGCGTCTAATAAAACCATTAACTCATCTTAATAAACATGATGGGGGGAGGAGAGAGCAAAAGGTGATACAAAGATATAAAGAGCAGAATTTCCACATCAAAATCCTTTAACAAAAATCTGGTTTGAGTGAAGCCAAAAACAAGAGGCAGGACCCTTCGAACCTGACTGGTCTCACGAGGAGTGGAAAGTGTGTGTGTGGGGGGGGGGGGGGGGGGGGGGGGGGGGGGGGGGGGGGGCAACAGGCTAAATGGGGTTCCCACTGGGAGCTCTGGAGCCCAAAATAGAGATAACAACATAAACCTCAAATACGGTTCATGTATTAACTCCTAAAGGCCGTTTTGAAGCCGTGATAGAAGTCTGCAGACCCCAGATCAGTTCCCGAGGGTACGTTAAATCTGCCGATGTAATCAAAAGATTAGTAACCTAAACAAACCATTTGGACGGAGGTCGCATGGAGTATAGTTTTATACCCCATGATTTAGGAAAGTGTCGACGACCTCCAGACAATAGGGGGCGCCAGAAAAGTGACGTCATTATTTTTTGGTGCAAGTTGTTTCTTGACGATCGAATTGCAAGATAATTGTAATTGTTTCAAGCCTCCGATTGCCAAAAGAAAAATGTGTAGACTTTAGTAACTAAACTATTATAAGTGGAAATAGTGACACCTGGAGGCGGGCGTAAGTCAAATTACTCAACAAGCACTATTGCCCCCCTAGTGGCACCTTTGGGTATCACATGGAATGACCTCAGCAGCTCTCTTCTGTCTCCTCTCTCTGTTTCTGTCTCCTCTCCTTGTGTCCTCTCCTTTCTCTGTTTCCTCTCCTCTCTCTGTTTCTGTCTCCTCTCCTTGTTTCCTCTCCTCTCTTTGTGTCCTCTCCTTTCTCTGTTTCCTCTCCTCTCCTTGTTTCCTCTCCTCTCTTTGTTTCCTCTCCTTTCTGTTTCCTCTCCTCTCCTTGTTTCCTCTCCTCTCTTTGTTTCCTCTCCTTTCTCTGTTTCCTCTCATCTCCTTGTTTCCTCTCCTCTCCTTGTTTCCTCTCCTCTCTCTGTTTCTGTCTCCTCTCCTTGTTTCCTCTCCTCTCCTTGTTTCCTCTCTTCTCCTTATTTTCTCTCCTCTCTCTGTTTCTGTCTCCTCTTCAACGGAGACTTTATGATGCATTTCTTTTATATTAATTTCTGTTTTACTTCCTACTCTCTTCTTTCTCTCTCTCTCTCTCTCTCTCTTTCTCTTTCTCTTTCTCTCCCCATCTCATTCTCTCTCTCTTTCTCTCTCTCTCTCCCCCACTCTCTCTCTCTCCCCCCCCCCCCCCCCCCCCCCCCCCCTCTCAGTTTGGGGCCTTGACTCTATCCCCGACAGGACTTTAACTTCCTGCCGCCTCTTACAGATAACAGAATGAGGCCTGACACACACACACACACACACACACACACACACACACACACACACACACACACACACACACACACAAACACACAGCTGGTTTACGTCCCGCACACTGCTGGATGAAGTGCTCTCTCACCAGAACCAGAACCACATGTTCTGTTGCTTCGTCTTCAGCACGTCAGTTAAATGTCAACGTTGAGCGACTCGTAGATTAAAGAACCGGAGAAGAGACGTCTGAAAAGGAGCTGACGAGACTGTTATTACTCTGTTATTACTCTGTTATTACTCTGTTATTATCCTTCGTGATATGGAAGTGATCGTGAGCGCATGGCAACGTTTCCTCAACGCTTCGTATGATGGGATGTAGCTTTTTTTAAACTTGTGTCTTTACAGGAAACAACTTGGTTTGGTTTAGGAACCAGGATCGTATATATGTTCAGGAAAAGATCGTGAAATACTTTGTAGGGTTTAGGAAAAGATCGTGAAATACTTCGTTAAGTTCAGGAAAAGATTGTGAAATATTTAGTTAGGTTTAAGAAAAGGTCGTGAAATACTTCGTTAAGTTCAGGAAAAGATCGTGAAATACTTAGTTTTAGGATAAGATGGTGAAATACTTCGTTAAGTTCAGGAAAAGATTGTGAAATATTTAGTTAGGTTTAAGAAAAGGTCGTGAAATACTTCGTTAAGTTTAGGAAAAGATCGTGAAATACTTAGTTTTAGGATAAGATCGTGAAATACTTCGTTAAGTTCAGGAAAAGATTGTGAAATATTTAGTTAGGTTTAAGAAAAGGTCGTGAAATACTTCGTTAAGTGTAGGAAAAGATCGTGAAATACTTAGTTTTAGGATAAGATCGTGAAATACTTCGTTAAGTTCAGGAAAAGATTGTGAAATATTTAGTTAGGTTTAAGAAAAGGTCGTAAAATACTTCGTTAAGTTTAGGAAAAGATCGTGAAATATTTAGTTTTAGGATAAGATCGTGAAATACTTCGTTAAGTTCAGGAAAAGATTGTGAAATATTTAGTTAGGTTTAAGAAAAGGTCGTGAAATACTTCGTTAAGTTTAGGAAAAGATCGTGAAATACTTAGTTAGGTTTAAGAAAAGATTGTGAAATACTTAGTTAGGTTTAAGAAAATATCATGAAATACTTCGTTAAGTTTAGGAAAAGATCGTGAAATACTTAGTTTTAGGATAAGATCGTGAAATACTTCGTTAAGTTCAGGAAAAGTTTGGGAAATATTCAGCCAGGCTTTTGGATAAGAACGTTGTTTGGGTTAAAATAACTACACAAGTGCCGTAACTACATTATAAAATGATAAAATGTTAAACATTTTCTTTGGATATCTACGAACTACGGCCCATTATAAGGCTTAGCGCGACAAACACGGCCGAGTTAGATTAAGCTGCACGATATTCAACGACAACGAGGACGTCATTTAAGTCTTTTCACTTCTTACCAAAAAAGGGAACAATTAGCTCCATTTTTTAAAGCTGGCCTCCTGAACGTTAACTCTTCATCCGTCACATTGAACCAACACTTAACGTCAAAACCCCCCAAAAGATTGGGAGGAAACGGTCATTTTATTCATTGGAGAATGCAGGAACACTCCAGCGGCACACAGGAAGCGGGTCTTTACCGGCGTGGTGTGTGTCCGTGTGTGGGAAGGAAGGTTTGGAAATGGACCTTAAAGTAGCTGGAAAAGACGTGAACAAATCTCAATTCTTCACACGCATTATTTCTGCCTCGGCACGATGCATCAAAATGTCATCTCTGGTTGTTTTTTTGTTTTTTGGGGATCTCGACACGCCGGCTTAATCCCTCATGGAGCCCTGCTGCTTCCCAAAAGGGCAAAGGGGCACCAAAGGTCACCGGTCGGGGGTCAGCACACAATTTTTTGTGTGTTTGTGTGTGCTAAAAGGGTTCGAGTGGCAGATCAGTGACCGAGAAAGAAATTCCAGATGCTGAGGAATTTTCTCTTTACTGGGAATCCTGTGTGTGTGTGTGTGTGTGTGTGTGTGTGTGTAGAAAGGTCATGAGAACGGCAGAAAAACACAAACACACACGTCCTGTTACATACTTTTCAAAATCTTTACAGATAGCGCAGCCTTTATTTGAGTTTGAGGATCTCGCACTGAATTCTGGACTCACTCTGCAGGTTTTTACCCCCTGAAAGTGTTAAAATTCGATATCTCTGGGTACCGAGAAGCTGCGAGTCGGCCAGAAATTCCTTCTTGCTGGAAAAAAAAGGCCTCTTGAGCAAAGGTATGAAGTCTTCTTTCCTTTAAAAACATTAAACAAACACTATAAATGAAATGCTCCTCAGGCGGCCAGCTGTTCAAGGTGCTTTCACACCTTGTGCTCTTCAGAAAGTTGTGTGTTTTGGAGGTTTTGGTGATGAATTTGTGGGTTTAAAAGAAACATTATTGGAGTTAAAACACACAAATGACAACTGAATATGGAAGTCTATCGCTGACGTTATGGACATTGTTTTTTTGCGTGCGTGTTTGTGTCAAAAAAAGTTAAATAAGCTTTAAAATAATATCACATTTTTAATTTTAATGTTTTAACTTAAAAATGCAGGCCGAATAAAAAAAGTCCTGATTCACAGTAAATCAGACAAAATCTGTTTTATATGTTTAAATTACTTTGATGCTGAAGAAAAGTTCTGAAGGTAACCTGATAAAAAAAAAAGTAAAAAGTCATTCGAAATGATCTAAAAGGACTTAATTTAGTCAAATCTGGAAGTTTTCAGCTGCCAATTTGAAAATGTAAATTTGAAAAAAGCCGTTTTACATGTTTTTTATTTTAATTTTGACAGTAATTATGGATTTTTTGAAATGTAAACATTTTATTTGACTTTATATAAAAAATGTTTAATTGTGCCACACATCGTGCACAAAAGCAAAATACAATCCCGACTCCTTTCAAACGATTGTTATTTTATTATCGACGGCCATCGAGTTCCACATCCGCCAGGCGTGCGTCCTCGCTTAGTCCCGCCTCCTCGCTTAGTCCCGCCTCCTCCCGGCTGCTTCCTGTCAGCGTGTCGGGCGTGAAGGCGAACGCTCGAGCTTCGGGGTCACTTCCTGTAATCTCCCATCAGCAAAGTTGAACTCGTTGTTCTAGCCAAATAAAAAGTATTTGTTTTCGTTATTTCGTTGCAGAATAAAGGAGCTCGTGTCAAATGATGCGATGAAGAAACCACCGAAGAAGAAGAGGAGGAGGAAGAAGAAGAAGAAGAAGATCCTGAGGACGACTTTTTAAAACGCTTCGCTCGATCGCTGCAGGCTCGAGTTCTCGAACTTTAAAAAAGTCTTCGATATCGTTTTTTTTAAATTCTTTTTTTGTCCGTCCTTCCGTCGCTCGTCGTGGTCGCCGTGGTCGTCGTGGTCGTCGTCGTGGTCGTCGTCGTGGTCGCCATGGTCGCCGTGGTCGTCGTCGTGGTCGTCGTCGTGGTCGTCGTCGTGGTCGTCGTGGTCGTCGTGGTCGTCGTGGTCGTCAGAGACTCGTGGACGACTTCCCTTTGGAGGAGAGGACCTGTCTGAACCTCCTCTTCAGCTCCTGCATGTTGGGGGATTTGGGTCGGGCCAGGTGGAGGCCTCCTCTTCGCTTCTCCCCGTTGGCTCCTCCCAGCGCCCGGATCACCTGGAACACAGAGACCAGTGACTCACTGGGATGAAACCAGCAGGAAGCACATGCTTTATATTATATGCTTTTTATTTTTTTTTGTGAAGTTGCTTACTTACTTTAAAATCAGGCCGAACATTTTTTATTAAATATAATCATTTTCTACCAATTTAGCATCTGGAGTCAAACAATTGTGTTAAATCATAAAATTATCAGTATATACCATAAAATGATATAGTATTCTACCTTATATCCTTTATTTATATTATTGTGGATTTCACATTACTGCTTCATTATTCACAATAGGAACGATACGAATAAATAAATAATAAAAAGTACATTTTAAAAGTGTAGATATATATATATATATATCTATAAAGATATTTTGGACTCTTGCAGCAGTTTAAACTTGTGCAAACACAGCAGAAAATAACTTTCATTAATTTAGAGTAGTTTTTGGCCACCAGATGAACATTAAACTCTCCTTTTAGCTCCGTTTTGGTCTCCCCCGACTCCTGAGGGGAATAAATGTCTCTTTACCGGCTCAATGCTCCATTTTGACATCATATGTCATCTGAACCTTTTGCTGTTGTTGTTGTTATTGTTGTTGTTGTAGTTGCAAAAACCAGCGCCCGAAAAACCAAAACAATGAGCTGAAAGATGCTAAAGTCCTAAGGGGGAGCTGTGCAATCTTGTTGTATTGTTAATATTGATTATTGCAGCTTTTAAAGCAGCAGATTCGTTGCTGAGGTTTGAGAATCTCTTGAACTCCAGAAAAATAACCATAACAACCATTTGGGGAAAGAATAAAAATTAAAAAAAACTCATATTGCCACTCCAGTAAAACAAATATACAAATCGGACAAATATGGGCTGGCAAACGTCTTTCTGACCAAAAGTACATGTTTTCTTTTCTCCGGGCACCAGCAGGATAAAAAGCCTGTCGTTCCCACGGGAAGAGAAAACCCCTTAATTTAAAGTGTTTTGGGTTCTAAGTGGAAATCGTCCTGAAATCTCCTCGCCGTTACCCGACGGAGGAAACAAGAGAAAGGGTCCCACCTCCTGACAGAGGTGGAGGAAGGTGGCGTGGACTCCCTCGTGGTTCTCCCGGGCCGAGGCCTCGAAGTAAACTCCCCCTGAGAGCAGAGGCAGTTTTATCTCTCAGATAACACTCGGCATTCCTCGTTCATTAGGCAGCATGCGGGATATAGTCAACGACGCGTAAGAGTGTGTGTGTGTGTGTGTGTGTGTGTGTTGCAATGACGGGTGCTTTTCAGTTTAAAGTGTTTTTAAGCTACATTTTTTGTGCAGTTTCCTGCTCAGGTTTCTGCACCAAACATCTTCAAGCTTCTCTCGAATGTCACGGAGTAGTAACCCTGACCCCGAGGAAATGGGGGAATAAAATACAATGCAGAGGAAAAGTGTTAAGAAGGAGAATGTAGGTATCTAAAAAGTGAAGAAAAGGTCATTTAGTGGGAAAAGGGAGGAGCGGCTGTAACTGTAAGACCCTGAAAATGTGTTTTCTTCTTCCAGATGTTGCTTATTACGCCGCGAACGTGTCATTCGAGAACAATAATTTGACCGCGGAGACATTTTTCAAATGTGGAATTAGGACTAGACGGCTTTGAAGAGGTCTGCTAGCGGCCTCCTCCATGCACTCATCTCACATAACTTATCTCTGCATGCGGCAGTGGAAGAAGTATTAAGAGCTTCGGCAACGAACGGAGGAGGAGGAAGAAGAAGAAGAAGAAGAAGAAGAAGAAGAAGAAGAAGAAGAAGAAGAAGAAGAAGAGGAAGAAGAAGAAGAAGAAGAAGAGCGACAACAACGTGCAAACGGAAGTGGAAGAAGAGGAAGAAGAGGAAGATGAAGCCCCACCCAGCGAAGCTGCTAACGTCTCGCCTTCGTCTGCCGGCACCTGTCTGGCTCTCAGCAGGTCGCTCTTGTTTCCGACCTGCAGCAGATTACAGATTACAGGGATTAGATTATAACGGGGATTAGGGTCAGGAGGTAACGGTCTCTTCTATATATATATATTATAATTATAATATATATATATATATATATATATATATATATATATATATATTATAATTATATATATATATATTATATAATAATTATAATATATATATTATATTATATATATAATTATAATATATATATTATAATTATATATATATTATAATTATAATATATATATATTATAATTATTATATATAGATATTATATATCTATATATAATATTATATATATAATATTATAATTATAATATATATATTCAATGCTTTTCTACACGCGTGTTGCACACTAACCAGTATGACCGGTATGTTCCCAGAGGGGTGGATGCGTCGGACGTGCTGGTACAGCGGCTGGATGGTGCGGTAGCTGCTGTGGTCCGTGATGGAGAAAACCAGCACGTAGCCGTCCGCCCAGTAGATCGACCTGGGAGGGCAGTTATTGAACAGTTATTGAACAGTTATTGAACAGTTATTGAACAGTTATTGAACAGTTATTGAACAGTTCCTTTTTTCGATTGGTGCGATTCATATTTAAAGTAAAGGAATCCGACCTGTTGATCTGCTCCTGGCAGTACAGGCCGTCAGCGTCGTCCTGAAAACAAAATGAATGGTCAGACGTGACAAATATTACAGCATTTAAATTTGTCAAAAAAAAAGTATTTAAAAAAGTGTTTATTCTGCTTACTTTTTACATATATAAACATAGGATATCATGCAGTAAAATCCTACTAATCTACCCAGTAAAGTATCTCCAATTAGCTCCACATTGACGAACTACAATAGAAAAATGCTAATAATAAACTAAGAATATTCTATAATAATGCAACGCTTTGAAAAAGAGCATTACATAATGTGCACTTTTACTTTTGAGACCGTTTTTAGGTAAATATTTACGTGTTTTACGTAATGGCGTATATATTTTAGATCGCGGTATATTCCAAAAACCTTAAAGAGACGAGACGATCTTTGGTTAAATGTGTGAAAAAGATTTAAGAAAATAAAAGACAGAGCAGCGTAAAGTGAGTTAACAGGTGGTGATTTTACTAAAAAAGGCACATTGCCAAGACAAATGGCTGTTTATGGACACACACCAGCTGTATGGCGCCCCCCCCCCCCCCCCCCCCCCCCCCCCCCCACACCCCCAACCAGACCACCCAGTTGCCAGTTGGGGAACTATTAGGCTTCAGGTTGGGCAGATCCTTGAAAAACATATTTTTCTGCCATCAAAGAGGTGAATGTGAGTTTGGTTGCTGCAACTTCCCGACCTCTCTGCCTCCACACACCAATTATGTATGTCTAATCTCTGGAAGCCGGTCACCAACTTCCTCACCCTCCGTTATCTCCACCACCCCCTCCACCCCCCCCAGTGGAGGGAGGAAATGAGCAGCCCCAAGGTCTGTTATTTAGTTTTAGTAAACAGACTGGGGTGAGCCGTGTGGCACGTTGAGCTCATTATACCCGATGGAGACGGTCCTGAGGTCACTTCCTCTCACTGGAAATACATTCCTGAAGTTGCTTTCAAGATAACAAAACTTATTTGATGAGTTCAACTATTAGATAGAGCAACAAAGAACTCGAAGTTTTGAACATTTTAACCAGGCAGCAACCTCTGGTTGTATAGAAGTCTATGCTTCATGTGTTAAAGCTGCATTCTCACTACCGACCACCAGGGGGCGACTCCTCTGGTTGTATAGAAGTCTATGCTTCATGTGTTAAAGCTGCATTCTCTCTACTGACCACCAGGGGGGCGACTCCTCTGGTTGTATAGAAGTCTACGCTTCATGTGTTAAAGCTGCATTCTCTCTCCTGACCACCAGGGGGCGACTCCTCTGGTTGTATAGAAGTATATGCTTCATGTGTTAAAGCTGCATTCTCTCTACTGACCACCAGGGGGGCGACTCCTCTGGTTGTATAGAAGTCTATGCTTCATGTGTTAAAGCTGCATTCTCACTACCGACCACCAGGGGGCGACTCCTCTGGTTGTATAGAAGTCTATGCTTCATGTGTTAAAGCTGCATTCTCTCTACTGACCACCAGGGGGGCGACTCCTCTGGTTGTATAGAAGTCTACGCTTCATGTGTTAAAGCTGCATTCTCTCTCCTGACCACCAGGGGGCGACTCCTCTGGTTGTATAGAAGTCTATGCTTCATTTTGGCACAACGCCAACCAGAGTGTTTTGACCGCTGAAGGTTGTTCTGATCGTTCACGCTGTTGTTGTGTAAACACGGAATTAGGTTTCACTTTTGTTTACATGTTCACAGACGTGTTGATAAAGTATTTGGCTTGTAGTGGCCGTCGAGTGTCCTTCACTTCACCACAGCGGCATATCCGCTACGAGTGTGTGTGTGTGTGTGTGTGTGTGTGTGTGTGTGACATCAAAACATTAAAAAGCACCACTAACAAGTATTCCAGTACTCATAATGCTCTCTCTCTCTCTCTTTACCTGGAGAGCGACACAGGGAGTATCCTGGATCTGAAGCGACACTTCCTCTCCATCCAGTGTGACCTTTCTGGAGTAGAGCGCTCCTGGGGAGAGTGAAGGGGACAAGATGAATGGATGAATGGATGAACGGATGAATGGATGAACGGATGAATGGATGAACGGATGAATGGACGGACGGATGAATGGATGGACGGATCGATGGCGGTATACAGACTTGCATTCATCTCTGCTGCTTCCTTTTCGCCGAAACTCACCTGTGTTTGCTTCATAGTCCCCGATGAACCTCTTGGTCAGAAACCTGACGATCAGAGCTGAAAAAAAAAAACAAGAAAACCCTCAAAATTCGAGGTTGTTCATGGCGATTTTGTGAATCTTAATTCTTAAATTATTTGGAATAATTAAGATGCTGCAACCCACACTGACCTCTGTGAGACTTAAACGGTTGCAGGAAGTTTCTCTTTTCTGTGACACATTTTGTATTTTATTTTTGTAAACTTGAGCCAAACAAACGGGCCCAAAGTCTGAAGAGAGAAAATGATTCACCGATACCCCGAACCTGATGTCGCAATCCCCCCCGTGCGTCATCATTGCATTGGTGAATGATTGTCTCTTGTATTTCTCAATCGTCCTGAATTTTTGGGAAGCAAGTTGTACTTTTGGGAGGAGGTTTTGTGAAAGGATATAACTCCCCACAATGTTTACACGTTGAATTTGATTCCACTTTTGTGGAGTTGGGAGACTCACAGGAGGCAGTTTACAGGACGAAACGTCAAAATCGGGGCCAGAGGAGGCTGCGATGTCCTCGCTTTTAGTCCCACGTGCGGTTCAACCTCCACAAACACAAATATCCTACATTTCCCATAATGCAACGCGGCACCTTCTTTCAGTAAAAACCTTCTCTCTCCCTGCCACGTCTTTCTGAACTTTGCACCTCCGCGTTTCTAATGCAGGCTTTCCGCTGGTGATTTGTCGTCTCCGAGCTCGAGACAACCCCGATGACATCACTATGACGTCATCGGGGTTGTTTTCTAAGACTCCAGAGACACAGATGATATTCCACTGTTTTGAGTGAGGAAAATACTTGTTTCTAGTTGTCTTTTCGTGATTTTTTTCAACAATTATTTGAGATTTATTATAAATTGTAAACACCTCACTTACCAATTTTTCTCCATACTAATTTACCTTTAAAGGAAAAGGGAAATATTGTACTTTATACGCCTTAACAAATTAAGTATACGATTACAATTAGAGTTGAACATGATTAATTATATTAAATATGATAAGTGTTACAGATTAAACTACTTTAAAGATTAAACATGTTAAGAGTGACACTTGAATACAATATAATAAAAAAAATATGACACTGAAAAGTGTCCTTCTGCAAACAACTTTAAGTATAAAAACATTTAAGTAAATGTTATATACTGTCGAACGTGTTCAATTATGCATGCGGGATTTATATTTATATAATTAAGTATTGTTACATTATTTTATAATTTATCTGAATACTTCTTCCATCACTGATTATAATTAATAAAAGCTCACAAAATAAAATATAAAAACGCGCAATATTTTTTTTTTTTTTTAAAGAAATGCTAATTATGCAAAATGTCGCCCCCTGTCGTTCAGGTTTGGTAAATTATTTCAAACCTCTCCACTTTCGTATGTATTCCTCCTTTAGTAGACAAATAAACATATCATATCTATTCCTAACAAATAACACCGATGCATGATGAGTTGTTTACTCCGTTATTAATTGTCATATACCTCGTATTAGTGCATTAAATCCCAGCCACCCTTTCCCCCATCCTTTTTCTTTTCTTTACCCCTAAAAGGCAAACTGTTAAAATGTCAGTTCACGTGAGAAAGAAATGAATAAAAACTCCTCGTTGTGCTGCTTCCCTTCCTGTGACCTGCCCCCATAAGCCCTCCGGTACTCCGTACCGGTTTTGCCGACGTTGCTCGCCCCGAGCACCACGATCTTCACGGTCTTGTTGGGCACGCAGTCCAGCGGGGGATACTCCGGGATGGGGACCAGCAGAAAGTTTCCGGAGCCGCCGCCGGTGCTGCTCATGGTCGCCGGTGCAGGGTCTCCAGACAGCCGCATTGAGCTCCCCGGTGCCCCTCGAGATCAGCTGCTCTCCGTCGGTGGGAAGGGAGTGTGGGGGGGGGGGGGGGGGGGGGGATAACGGGGGGCAAAACCCCTCCGCCCCGTGCGAGGAAAATCACTCCAATATTCCCATAATGATCCTGCAGCGCTCCCGGTCCCGTTGTTTATTCTTATTAGTTTATTATGCAGAAAGTAGTTTTCCCTTAAGGGGCAACATCCCCCCCCAGATCCAAAAGAAAATATCCTTTCAGCAACGAGGAGGCATCACAAAAAAAACACCACGGTAGATGTGATGTTTAGGTGTAAAAGACATAAATGATTGCCTTTAAAAGAAGAAGAAGAAGAAGAAGAAGAAGAAGTAATCCGGTTCGCACCGATTCCTGAGAACACTGACTGCGGCCCGAGAGTGGAGAAAGGAGGGGGGGGGGGGGGGGGGGGGGCTCTGATCCATCCCCTCTAATATTCCCATGAGATCAGAATAAATTGAGCTCCTCGTTCCAGCTTGTAGATATATAAATATGACCATCATTATATTTAAAATCATCATTTATTATTTTATAATTCATCATTTATTATATTTTATAATTCTAAATTAGTAGGTAAATATCTTGAGGCATACAATCAAATAATATATACATATATATGTATAGAAGTTGCGCTATACAAGTATATACATATATATATATCAAAGTATATATATGTATATACTTTTATATATATATATATAAATATATATATATATATATATATATATATATATATATACCATGTTATCTTATTATTTATTACTTTCTATTTTTTCTGAAACGATATCCTTTCATACATACTAAATACAACAAGTACATTAATAATAAAAAATTAGACTACAAAAAGTATCAGCATCAAAATAGCCTTAAAGTATCCTACCTAACGTAAAATAACTAATTATGCAGAGTGGCGTTGGGTTCACCTTAAAGTTGCAGCTGGTAGGGGTGGAGTTACTTTTATTTACTTTATGTACTGCTGGGTAGCTGGTGAATTCCTCAATAAAGTAAAACGTCATCACATGGTGATGTATGAAGGATTCTCTCATGGCCACGAGGCAAAGTTTGGTGTCAAAATGCGGTAGTGAAACCTCAATGTTGCTCAAAGCACCGCCCGCCGATCCTAGCCCCGGTGAATAGAATCGAACAAACCAAAGTCTTCCTGATTTGAGCGTCGGCGACACTCCCTCTAAGCCTCCCTATGGGAGGAAGCTAGCGGATACGTTGAGTAATACCGGAAGCCACGTGGTTTGCTTTCAAAATAAGATAAAGAAACAAATACAAATTTCACAAATAGGTGAATAAATAGGAACTTTTAAGTACATCTGACTGCATCAGAAAGGCATACTTAGGTATAATTGTGAGGTACTTGTAGTTTGCAATAATATTTCCATTAATAAATAATTAATAATTTCTTTATCAGCTGCAACATTGAAGTGATGACCACATTAATGCAAAGATTAGTGCAATCAGATAATATAATATCTTTACTTCTGAAATGGGCCCTTTTACATTTAAGAGTACTTTCTTTTGTGGTACTTTATGCTCGTACTTTTTGTACTTTTGAAAGCAGGACCTTTTACTTGTAAAAGTGTATTTCTACACTGCGTTATTGCCACTTATCCAAGTATAAAATGGGAATACTTCTATTTTATGCATATTTCTACTTCTACTCCACTCCACTTCAGATGGAAATATTGTACTTTTTACTCTACTAGCTTTAGTCACTTTCCAGATTTAGAACATTAATACAACAAATATAAATTAACTAATATATGATGGTATATTATTATAAGTAAATACAATTAAAATGAAGTGATGACTTTTGCATTGAGAGTACTTTTTATTTATTTATTTTTTCTGTTGGCTGGAAAATGAGTGATTATGCCGACCGTTTTTTTAAATTCAGTTGGCGTATTATTCTGAAAAACTCGACCGGAAGTCGCGCGTGCCGCTCCGTAGCAACACCGGGGCAGAGGGGGGCAGAAGGCAGAAGGCTCTCCCGGAAAGCTGCAGCCGCATCGGCTCTGATAATTTTCAACATCGGGGGGTTCGGTCCAACATGGCGGCTTACGGATGGAAATACTGATGACAGTCCGAAAGATCGCCTCGATTTGTACGATGGTAAGCAGCCGGCGATCGGCGTTTAAACTGCGCTAGTTGGCGCGCGCCGCCTCTGTCCGCGAGCCAGCTCTGCTAGCTTGGTTGTTAATAACACACGGGGTCTCCGGGAAGTTGTAGCTACACGGGTTTACTTTTTATACGGGTGTTATTAACGCGTTAAAGAAGCAGTTTAAAAAAAAAATCAAGAGCCATCTTGTTTGTTTGGGCGAGAAGAACAGGGTCGGAAACCAGCTAGAATTGGCAACTATTATTATTGTTATTATTACAACGGCTACTTTTAAAACAGGGGAAACAAAGCTAAACATTTGTACGGTCAGTGAACGTAAACACCGCCGCCGGGATGACGTCGCTGTCTCTTGTAATCCGTACACTGTTGGGGGGGGGAGCCGGCATTTCCTGTCATGGGGATGTGCCATGAATGCCTCATCTGGACGTTTTTGTTTCTCTTAATTAGCAACACACATAGCCCTTAATGCTGTGTGTGTGTGTGTGTGTTGTGTGTGTGTGTGGTCCTTCCTGACAAAATAGTTTCCCTTCATCACGCTTAATTCCCAGTTAATTGAACGCCACACATACTTACTGCACATTTAATGCTTTTTAAAGAATCAAATCATCACCACTGCTGCTGCTAAATAGCTTGTTGTTGTTGTTGTTGTTGTGCCACTGTATTGACCTGGGGAGGTCAGGTGGTAGATGCTGTAAACCACAGACCCCCACCCTCCTTGGTTGAAGGACAGCAACCTGTTGGGGCAGAGAGGTCAAGGTCAAAAAGGTCAAGGCGCCCCCGCATACTCTCGTGGTATTCGTGGTATTTCGAAATACTTCACGAAGCGCTGTCTCTGCGGGCCTCTTGCGTCACGATTCTTTTGATGAAACACTTCCTGATTTACATTAAAAGTTTTTAATGTAAAAGTTTTTTTGGAGTATTTTTCACTTCTGCTGACTTCCTGATTTGAGAGCGTTGGCCTCTTTAGTTAAATACTGAAAAGGTTATGATTCATTTATTTGTCAAAGTAAGGTTTTGTAACCAGAACCTCTTTTTTCACGTCTGCGCTCGTAATGAAGAAGAATTTCATAAGAGAGAAAGTCAAGTCTTTGGTTTTGTTCACTTATTGTCTGATCACACATTTCAAGATTTAAATCATAATTCTGACCGACAAAGCGGTCAAACCAAAAGGTCCAGTTGGTCGCGTTAAGGACTACAAGGTTCCCTCAAAAGTCTCCAGAACCTAAGTCATTGGTTCCCGCGGTCCAAACGTGGTCCTTGACTCTAGAAACAGTCGCGTGTTTGTTCTGCAGCTTCCCATCGTCGTGATTATCATCTTCACGGAACACATTGAACACATCGTCTTTTCTGTTGGCAGATCAATAACATAAATAAACCCGATCAGCTGAAGTCTGCTCTCCTCTTGTTGACTTTACATGGCCTGATGACGGTGATGGTGATGATGAGTAACAACTGAGTGACTCCACATGCACTCAATCAGCCCCGAAGGAAAAGCTGCATCCTCGTCATCCCCCCTTCTGTCTGTCTGTCTGTCTCTCTCTCTCTTTCTCTCTCTGTGTCTCTCTCTCTTTCTCTCTCACAAAAAAAGAAGTAAATAATCAGATCTCTCTTTTCTTTTAACTGGTTAATTTAGGGAACAATATGTTGTGGAAAGCCTTTTTTGGGGGTATATTTCTGCAGTTTACATTCATGTTGTAACAGAATGTACTAATTGTTATATACTGTTTATGTTTTTTTGACTCGCCCCAAAGTTTCCCCACACAAACACGCCCGTTAACCCTCGTAAAAGTTATAAACTGTGTACAGACACGTCGTGAGACTCCGCACGGGAGCGTAGGAAACGAAGCAGGAAGCACACCTGCAACACGCTGGAAACAATGAGGAGGAAACAAAGGAGGCGACATTGAATGTTTGTTTGTCTTCTCCTTCAGGGCGCCAATGCCTCCGCCTTGGAAAAGGAGATCGGACCGGAACAGTTCCCCGTCAACGAGCACTACTTTGGATTGGTCAACGTAAGCGTGCCGCCGCCCGCCAGCTGTAACGTGAACACGGTGTCGGCTTCGTTTCTCTCACTCCGTCCTCCTCTTGTGTCTTCCTCTTCTCTCCCACCAGTTTGGAAACACCTGCTACTGCAACTCGGTGCTGCAGGCGCTGTACTTCTGCCGGCCGTTCAGGGAGAAGGTGCTGGCCTACAAGGTGAGTGTGAGGGCGAGAGAGTCTCCGCTGTCCGGGTGCGACTCAGAGGAGACAACAATACTAATACTAATAACAACATGACGTGATATTGAGGTGTTCAGCGGATGGATGGAGCAAAGTCCGGTCCCAGCACCTCACAGGGGAAACTTGCATTAAGAGAGTGTTGCATTGTGGGTTGTTTGTAGCCATGTTGTAGCTGCCTTTTTTCATGTCTGTTCATAATGCGTCGTTAGTTTAGTTTGTCAGCTCGGTGCTAAAGGAACAACTAGGGTATGCTACAACTTGGTGTTCATGTTAACACATAGGTATTTAAATATACATTTTAATATGTATTTAAATATATAGAAATATGTATTTAAATGTGTAGAAAGATATATTTGATTAGGTAGTATTTAAATAAACATTTCAACATGTATTTAAGTATGTAGAAATACGTATTTAAATATATATTTAAATAGGTAGAAATATGTATTTAAATACACATTTTAATGTGTATTTAAATAGGTAGAAATAAGTATTTAAATTTGTAGAAATATATTTGTATAGGTAGACATAAGTATTTAAATAAAAATTTTAACATGTATTTAAATATGTAGAAATATTTAAATGTGTAGACATATGTTTAAAAATATACGTTTAAATACATAGAAATATATATTTAAATATGTGTATATTTAAATATGTAGAAATATGTATTTTAATATATATTTAAATAGGTAGAAATATGTATTTAAATATACATTTTAATAAATATGTATTTAAATAGGTAGAAATATGTGTAGGAATATATGTAGAAATATGTATTTAAATATACATTTTAATATGTATTTAAATGTGTAGAAATATATATTTGAATAGGTAGAAATAAGTATTTAAATAAACATGTATTTAAATATGTCCTCAACAATAGAGCCAGATGATCTGAACCTCTTTAAATGGTGAAAGTGAGTTTCATAGGATGGTTCATGTTTACAGCTTCAGGTCTTTTGTATTTTCTTCCACGTGACTTGTTTTCAACACGTCCAGCTTCTCGTTTTTGGTGTCTGTTTTTATCGTTGTCGCCACTTTAAGCGACCTCATCGTTACCGCGGCAGATCGAGTGAAGAGATCCCGGTGCTCAGTTTCCTCAGAGGAAATACCTCAGAGAAAAGAGATCCGGAGCTCTCTGCCCTCAGAGAGTGTGACTGATGAGCCGGATGAGGAATTAGACGTGCTTTAAAATAAACTTGAACGTCACGCTTTGGTGATGTTTTTTTAATGTGTTTTATGTGAGTAAAGGGCTGACGGAATTTTAAATAATAATACACAAACAGATAAAGTCTGTTCTGTCTGTTTTCAAAAAAGCTTTTACAAAAGAAACATATATATTTTTCTATATATATATATATATATATATAGTTATTTATATATATTTATCTATCTATATATTTATTTATATATATTTATATGTATATTTATCTATATATATATATATATATATATGTGTGTATATATTTATATATAATGTATGTGTATATATATATTTTTTATATATGTATATTTATATGTTTATTTATTTTTATATATATATATAGTTCACACTCAGGAGAAATAATCAACGTATCTGTTGTTTACAGAACCATTCGCTGTCTCTAGGCTAATAAATCCTTTTCTCCGTCTTCTTCAGGTGCAGCCGCGTCGCAAGGAGTCCCTCCTCACCTGTCTGTCCGACCTGTTCAACAGCATCGCCACGCAGAAGAAGAAAGTCGGAGTCATCCCGCCCAAGAAGTTCATCTCGCGGCTGAGAAAAGAAAACGGTAAATATTGAGCGGAGGAAATAAAAATATTGAAAGCAGATGGGGGGGAAAAAAGAAGAAATCTTAATTGGCTCTGTTTCTCCTTCGACACACACTGATGTTGTTGATCCACACACACACACACACACACACACACACACACACACAGAGCTGTTTGACAACTACATGCAGCAGGACGCCCACGAATTCCTCAACTACCTCCTCAACACCATCGCCGACCTCCTCCAGGAGGAGAAGAGCCAGGAGCGACAGCAGAATGGAAAGCTGGTGCAGAATGGAGGAGGAGGAGGGACGGGAGGAGGAGGAAGTGAGGGAGGAGGAGGAGGAGGAGAGGGGGAAGGAGTAAAGGAGACGCAACAGACTTGGGTCCATGAGATCTTTCAAGGAACACTAACCAACGAGACGCGCTGCCTCAACTGCGAAGCTGTAAGTCCTTTTCTAAACTACATTCATAATGTCATTAAATATAAAATGCATAAATATATACATAAATATATAAAACAGGTAGTTGAACTGTAATGGGCAGAGAAGTAAAAAACCCTTGAAAAAGCATAAATAAAAGAGATTGTAATCTTCCTGCATGAATCCTGGTGTCAAACACACAACAGAGGATAAATACTGTGCACGTGACCCCAGCATAGTGCACGTGGAGGTAAACAATGCTAGACCCCGGTCTCTTCGTGATGCGGGGTCCCTTTTTAAAAAAGATGACCCGCGTGACCTTCAGGGTCTCCCTTTGCGCTGCAGGTGAGCAGTAAAGACGAGGACTTCCTGGACCTCTCGGTGGACGTGGAGCAGAACACCTCCATCACGCACTGCCTCAGGTGACGAGCGCTTCCATTGGTTCTCACACCTTTTCTGTCACGCCCACAAAAATGCTCTGTGCTGACTTTTTATTGGAATAACTTTTTTGTGACTCCTCCATCTCCAACAATGAAAATAAAGTGTAAAAAAGTACTAATATTTGGCAAAGAAATAGCTTATTGTGGCTGCAATTAACCTGTTATGCACTGGATATCTTTACAAGATGATAACAATAAAGTGCAACCTGTGAAAAACTAAACAATTTAAAAGTTTTGGCAATAAAGAGTTTTACACTGCATACATTTTCAAAACAACGACGTGGAACTTGTGCAAAACACACTTTACACTACAAGTCAATGCTCGATGTTGAGCTTTTGTTTTGAAGGGCGTCAGCAGAAAAGCCGATCTCAATTCATGCTCAATGTTGAGCTTTTGTTTTGAAGGGCATTCCTCCATGTATTTATTAGTGACTTAGTTTTATTACTTATCTTCTCAATAAAAGTCTTTCTGCATTTTTTTTCTGCGCCCCACCTGCAGTACCACTGTGCTCCACTAGAGGGGCGCGCCCCACAGTTTGAGAACCACTGCATTAACACCAGGGGCTCATTGTGTGTGTGTGTGTGTGTGTGTGTGTGTGTGTGTTAACAGGGGCTTCAGCAACACAGAGACGCTATGCAGTGAATACAAATACTACTGTGAGCAGTGTCGCAGCAAACAGGAAGCCCAGAAGAGGTCGGTGACGTCGTCCGACAGCTGCTTCTTATTTCACCGTTTTAGAATAATTTATTTCATTCTTTCTCGTGGTTTTTGAATGTTTTGACACAGGGATTGGGTCATTTAATATATTAATATTATCTTTTTATCCGGAGCTGTAATAATTAATTAATTAGCCTCAACACCGACTATTCTTAGAATTGACATTTTAATTTAACGGTCATCAGATTAATTGATAATAACATTTGAAAATAAAAGTTTTACCCTGCGTCTATATAATTCTATCATTACAAAATATTTAAATTCTTTATTGAATATAAATGCATATAAAGTGTCAACAATGTGTCATTATTGAGGTAACACAGTGATATTTCTTATTCTTAGGAAACATGACATAATGTTTCATTGTCTGTTGATTTAAAGTCTTTTTTTTTTTAAATGTCCTCCCTCCAGGATGAGGGTGAAGAAGCTGCCCATGATCCTCGCCCTCCACCTGAAGCGCTTCAAGTACATGGACCAGCTGCACCGCTACACCAAGCTGTCCTACCGCGTCGTCTTCCCCCTGGAGCTCCGCCTCTTCAACACGTCCGGCGACGCCACCAACCCCGACCGAATGTACGACCTGGTGGCCGTCGTGGTGCACTGCGGCAGGTCGGTGCCTCCCCCCCCCCCTTTTTTTTTTTTTTTTTTGTAGCTACGCTTTTATTTTGAAAAAAACGCTCCGGACAAATAATGAAAGAGTTCAATTAGATTATTTCTTTAATTGGCTTTAATGTCGTCAAAACTTCGTAATGTTGGTAAATAAAAATGTTTACTAGTTATTAAAATGTTAAATATTTTCTTTTGACGGGGAGTTTGTGGTCACGTTGTCTCGTGTGCTCGTTCCTCTGCAGCGGACCGAACCGCGGACATTACATCACCATCGTCAAGAGCCACGGCTTCTGGCTGCTGTTTGACGACGACATCGTGGAGGTCAGAGTTCACTTTCCCCTTTTAGTTCAGAGAAGACTACGACTACTATTACTTCCTCCTCTTCTTCCTCTACTACTACTACTTCCTCCTCTTCTTCCTCTACGACAAATTCTTCCTCCTCTTCTAATTCCTTTTCCTCCTCTTCTTCCTCTTCTCCTGCTACTTCTTCTTCCTCCTTTTTTCTAATTCTTGACGACTATTACTACTACTATTACTTCCTCTTCTTCTTCTTCTTCTTCTTCTTCTTCCTCCTCTTCTACTGCTACTTCTTCTTCCTCTTCTTCTCCTGCTACTTCTTCTTCCTCTTCTCCTGCTACTTCTTCTTCCTCTTCTTCTTCTGCTACTTCTTCTTCCTCTTCTCCTGCTACTTCTTCTTCCTCTTCTTCTTCTGCTACTTCTTCTTCCTCTTCTCCTGCTACTTCTTCTTCCCCTTTTTTTCTAATTCTTGACGACTATTACTACTACTATTACTTCCTCTTCTTCTTCTTCTTCTTCCTCCTCTTCTACTGCTACTTCTTCTTCCTCTTCTTCTCCTGCTACTTCTTCTTCCTCTTCTCCTGCTACTTCTTCTTCCTCTTCTTCTTCTGCTACTTCTTCTTCCTCTTCTCCTGCTACTTCTTCTTCTTCTGCTACTTCTTCTTCCTCTTCTCCTGCTACTTCTTCTTCCTCTTCTTCTTCTGCTACTTCTTCTTCCTCTTCTCCTGCTACTTCTTCTTCCTCTTCTTCTTCTGCTACTTCTTCTTCCTCTTATCCTGCTACTTCTTCTTCTTCTGCTACTTCTTCTTCCTCTTCTCCTGCTACTTCTTCTTCCTCTTCTTCTTCTGCTACTTCTTCTTCCTCTTCTCCTGCTACTTCTTCTTCTTCTTCTTCTTCTTCCTCTTCTTCTTCTGCTACTTCTTCTTCCTCTTCTCCTGCTACTTCTTCTTCCTCTTCTTCTTCTGCTACTTCTTCTTCCTCTTATCCTGCTACTTCTTCTTCCTCTTCTTCTTCCTCTTCTTCTTCTGCTACTTCTTCTTCCTCTTCTTCTGCTACTTCTTCTTCCTCTTCTCCTGCTACTTCTTCTTCCTCTTCTTCTGCTACTTCTTCCAAACCTTTAGTTCATTTTTACCTTTTGAAACAAGCGGCTAACAATGTCAATCTTTCCCTCCGATGAGATTAAAATGGCCGTCCTCCTGCTGCTTCTTCTCTGACGTGGTGACGACACAGAAACCCCAGAGTGACACCTCGTGACACCCCTCTAGCGCGCGATAGCACCCGGCCGACGGCCTCCGTCGTCGCGTTAGTGACCGCGATGTGAGAATGTTTCCATCCCAAACACAAAGGCGCGTTTCCCAGCCTCTCCGAGGGACATGAAGTCGGCGCGCAGCTCGTATGGAGCTCTCCGGTCGCTGGCAGGCGACCACTTGGCTCGCTGCAGCAGCCAAGAAACCTTTCAGTTTGTCCTTCTGACGCCAGAAAAGAACGGTATGCCGCCGCAATCACGCTGCCGGCGGTTAACTGAGCGTGCAGTGATGATGGGGGGAAACGCTGCAGGGTTAGTGAGGAGTAATCTGTGTTAGAGACACAAGTTATATAGCCGCTGCAGTGCTGTGAAAAAAACTGGGAATATATTTATTTATTTATTTATATATATATATATATATATATATATATATATATATATATATTTTTTTTATATATATATATATATATATAAATATATATATATATATAAATAAATAAATATATATGTATATATATATTATATATTAATGTATTTATATATATTTACTTTACTTTATTTATGTATATATATCTATATTTAATCATATATATATTTATATTCATTTATATATATATATATATATATATATATATATATATAAAATCATATATGTATTTATTTATATATATATATATTTATATTCATTTATATATATATATATATATATAATTATATATGTATATATTTATATTTATAATAATAATAATAATGCATTTAATTTATATAGCGCTTATTTCTATATAAAAAGTCAAAAGCATCCTTAATTATTCACACGCTGTAGGTTCTTTGCAAAAGAAGCGTTTTTATTTTACAGTTCTGCATATTTTCCTCGTGGTTCCCTCGAGAGTTTCTTGGAAAGAACGACATCATTTTTTCGTTCTCATTACAAATGAATTACGATCGGCTCATTTAATCTCCGGCCTCTAAATGAGATGAAAGTCTCTTCATGCTAATTAATTTTAAGCGTACAACACGTTATCTATTACCAAAACGTCCTTTCTTATAATCATCCTAAACCTCAACCCACCAGTGTGTTGTTCCACTATGACCAGAAACCGACCGAGCAAAGCACAAACTCGCACTAATCCTTTTTATTTTATATGATTTATGGCGGTTTACTCTCTTAAATTGGTCCTTTTACTCTTTTTATCTGTCTTTTATTTGGGGGGGGGGGGTCTTTTAGACAAAACTGCTCCGCCAAATAAAAATAAAAAACAGTTTTCAGGGCCGAATCTCAAGATATTTACCAATGACTGGAGGATTTTAAATAAAATATGAACCTCAGACGTGATGAATGGAGAAATATTGTCGTTTGCCGTTCACAAATGTCCACATTTAACAAACGAGTCCCGTTTCTTTCTATTTTTTGGCATAAACACATAATTTACATTGTTGGGCAATAGGAGGCCAAATAGTAGACGGGCATTCTGGTCTGACGGTCCCGGCGGTCTGACGGTCCCGGCGGTTTGACGGTCCCGGCGGTCTGACGGTCCCGGCGGTCTGACGGTCCCGGCGGTCTGACGGTCCCGGCGGTCTGAGACCGGTTCCTTCTTTGTGTCTAAAACGCAACGTTTCATTCTTTCTTCTTCTCGTAGAAGATCGACGCGCAGGCGATCGAGGAGTTCTACGGCCTGACGTCGGACATCTCCAAGAACTCTGAGTCGGGGTACATCCTGTTCTACCAGTCCAGGGACTGAAGCCCCGACGAGACCCGTACGCCCCAACAGAGGGGGGGGGAGGGGCTTTACAGCCGCCACTAGGCTCCGCCCCCCACGACGCTCACATAAGTACCCGGGCTTTATTTCCTGCAGGCGGAGCTTTGCGCTGGTGGAGCGCCGCCCGGATCGGTTGCCAGCCTCCTGGATGACGGGGGGGGGGGGGGGGGGGCTGACATCGGCTTGAGCACAGCGGCCATTTTCTTTTCTTTTTTGGGAGGTAAAGGGACGATGCAGAGTAACCCGTCTACTGTTGTTGTTTCTTCCCGTGTGTATAATATACCGTGCTAAATTAGCTTTACGCTAACACACAGCTAACGAGTGTTCACCACCCCCCCCTCCCCCTTTGTTTAAAAAGTCCAACCTTTTCATAACAAAACCACCGACTTTGGAATAACTTGAACCGTTTGCAGTGTTTGAATCATGAAGTGGTGCTAAAAAAAAATAATGAAAGAAAAGAGATACGTTGACGAATCTAAAAGATTATTATTTGAGATTTTTATTTTTTACTAAGAATTTATTTTAAATTAGTGCCGGTTGAAAAGAAAAAGTGTTTTATTTTCCTTCTTCTTTTTTGTGCAAAAATTGCTAAAAAAAAAAAAAAAAAGTATATATATATTTTTTAATCGGGCTTATCGTGGTTTCCACAGCAACGCCGTTGGCTCATTCGACACACGAGAGACCAACATTTCATATTTCCTTTGAGTCGGTTCTGACACTTGGCTCTCAACACACACACACACACACACACACACACACACACACACAGCTGGTTCCTCCTGCAGCTCTGGCAGGCGGCGGGACGGTTACGCAACACCTTGCTCTCCAGGATCCTTAAATCGCAGCCGAACGGATTTCCTCGGTTCGTCTTTTAACTCAAAGTTTAAGACGGAGTTCACAAACCTCAACGTGGACATCTGGGACGTTTTAAAGACTTTACTCCCGAAATCGAAGCTTTCTGAGACGCAGCCCCCTCCCCCCCCCCCCCCCTCCCCCCCCCCCCCCCCCCACACACACACACACACCCCCAGATGGCAAAGTGAATGGAAACGAGCTCTCCGGGTGTTTATACAGCGGAGCGGGCGGCGCGTCAAGTATTATCTGAATGTTCAAATGTACAGTGGAATAACTAAATAATAAAACCACGGCGGCGGCTGTAAGAGATCATCTGGAGTTTGAATAATCTGAAGTTGCTCTCTTTACTGCCGAGAAAAGCACTTTTAACAACACAAAGACTGAATTAGTTTGTGTTTTTTTTTGGAGTCTTTTTTTCAATCAATCAGTTAACATCCCAAACTCATAACCCGTCCTATTTTTTATTTTTTTTAAAGTTAAAATACGGCTTTAGTCACAACAAAAATAATTTTAGAAACGAGCTGCGGTCGGCCAATCACGCGGCCCCCCCCGGCAGCGGACACGCCCACAACTGCCGCCCCCTGATTTTAGGTGAGAATGCAGCGTTTCGTATCACAGGAAGCGAGTGTGCACTGAAGTCCTCGAACGCCTCACTGTGGTTTCTCGGTTCAGGAAAGGGGGAGTGGCTTCAGATGACGCATTCAAAGTCAACACTATGTCTGTTTATTTTTTGTCTTCTGTTTTGTTTTTTTCTGCCTTTTTTGCTGCTCTGGAATTGAACTAATCGACATGAAAGGAAGACGATTTTTTTGGGGGGGTTTCCGGGTTTATTTCCGGGCACCGACAGAATCTGTGGACTCGTGTTTTCAGCTTCGAATGAACAACAAATAGGCACAAGCGCTCGTTATTCGTGGGATAAAAGTCCACAGATTGATCCGGAGCTGGTTATTATTCTGTCTTCCAATGAAATGCAGTTTCATGGAAATCATCGCTGCCCAAAAAAATCTGTAAATGTGTCGTTTTGGCTCGCCAAAGCGTTGGAAACCTTTTTATTTTATTTAAATACTATAAATATTATCATTATTAAAGTTTTGTTATCTTCTTTTTCTTAGATGTCTCACTTGTTTTTGATATATTTCACTATTTTTTCTTTCTTTGGATACTTGAAGGTTCAGTTTGACGAGTATGAAATCTTGACGTGTACATAAATACAGATGTTATTATTATTATTATTATTATTATTGGAATATAAATAATCTCTTGCTTGAAATAAATCGGCAGCCCTGATGTTAGTGGAAGTTATGCCTCAAAATACTTTTTCTTGTCTTAATGAATCGATACGATTCAAGACCCCACCCGCCTGGCGTGCCGGGTAACAAATCAAACGGCCCCAAAGTAAATTAGCTCATATGTAATCTGTCGCGCTATAAATAAATAAATAAACAGACTGATTTCATTACTACTGTGCAGAAAGTGACCAAAAAACGTGTCCCGTGTATTACTTTGTTTAAGGAAGTATATTTAGTAAGTTATTTGTTCTTTCTGGTGTTTAGTTTAGTTTAGTTTTTTTTCTGACATTTTGTTAATGACAATGTTGAAGAGGACTAAAAGAATATTTTGGCCTCACAAAACATCTAATTCAGCTATATTTCAGTATTCAAAAGGGTCTCCAACAGAGTTTAAAAATATTTTAATAACAAGTGTGTGTATACAAACTGGTTATATACATCATTTGGCCACCAGAGGGCACTGACGAGTTTATTTTCTTCCCATTTTACAATGTTCCAGTCATATGACTGAAATATATTTCAGATTTTTTTTAAAGCTCACAATATTGATATTTGCCTGTATTTTAAATTCTTAAATGTCTTATTTTTGGACAAGAATAACATTAACCTAAAATGGCTATTGTTTCCCCTCTTTAAATTGTATTCATGATATAAAACAGGGTGTCGTCTGCATGGAGGAGTATTTTCTCCGCCGCATTAAACCGAATGACACCGGAAGAAATCCGAGAGTTTGTTTGTTTTTGAAAGCAGAAGCAGAAATGTTTACTCCCAAAATAAAAGATCGTGAAATGACGTCTGCAGGTGGATATTTCCTTTTAATAGTTTTTTTTTTCAGACTCACCAGGAATGTAAAATGTTCTCAATCCGGGAAGTGACTGAACGTGTGATTAACACACTGATATTTTACTGACGTGTGCAAAGTGACAGCAGACAAAGATAGTTATTTATATTTGACTAAAACGACCACAAGAGCCGCGAGCGTTCAGAAAAGATTAAAAAGTTCTTCAATTTATAGAAAAATACTTGGTTGATTCTTTTCTGAAAGGTCTGCTCTAATTGTGATACTATCCTCAGACACAGGTCTTTTTATGTATATACATATATATTTATAAGTATTTATAGATATAAATATTGATATATTTATTTAAATATATATACATGTATATAAATATTTATATTTATTTAAATATTTTTATATATATATATATATATATATATATATACACACACATTGAATTGGCTTGTGGAGCTGCTGCCATCAAGTTCTTTCTGAATAAATGGAGTTTGCAGATCATGACGACTGATTCTCATAATAAATTGTCCAAACTGAAATAAAACAAACTGTTTTTTTTTTTTTTAAATGGAACGATTTCACTCGTCTTCAGTGTTTGTTGAGAGTATTGAGTTTATTTCAATTTAGCTTTAAGGGAATAATGTGACTTAAAATGATTACTTCAACTCTAATATTATTAAACTTGGTCTAAATGGCTAAACAGTGAGAATTCTCACTTATAAATGATCAGGTCAAATTTAGGTCTGAACAATACTTTTGAGTATTATAGTATCAAACGGGGTGTTGCGCAACAAAAAGTTGCTTTTGGATTTATTGTAATTTGGACCAACCTGAAAAAGATTCGTCCCCTTCATGTTTTTTGGTGAAAAAAAGGCTGTAAAAGTGATCTTGAATACACTTAGAGACAGAAAAGTGTTGTTGACAAAAGTGTGAACAGAAACTCCCAGAACCCCTTGAACGCATCATCCTGTTCAGTGCACTCTGGTGAATGTCGCCCTCCTGTGGTGAAAACCTTTAATTAATTTTTTTCTTTCTTGAGAAATACGAAATGGGTTAATGCTGCGTTCAAGTTGCATGGGATTCGTGGTAGAAATGGGAACAATATCCACGTGAAAGCGCTCGTGCCATCCGAGAAAGCGAGAGCTGGCACGAAAACAGGTTTTTACCGCGATTCTTGTAGGACGTGAACGCAGCATCCAACCTGTAAGAAACGGGGGAATATATATATATATAAACTAACTTATCAACCAACTTTGGCCCAGTTTTACTTACATTTTACCTTTCATATTTTAAGGATTTAAGGAATCCTCGTAACGGCATATATATATATATATATATATATATATATATATATATATACGTAAATACGTAGATGAAACCGAGGAACAAAAATGTAGTTCTGGTTCCAATATTGTAGTTTATTTATTTTCCGCTGAGATGCCTTCAGGTGTCCTACCTCAATGTTGGACAGCTGGACTGTGGATTATATTTACAGGTTAATGCGGTTTATTGCAGATTACTGGAAAGCAGTCTGGCGTGTGCGTAGAGTCCATGCAGCTACACACAGTTGTGTACTTCTACTGCGTATTCAGGTGTGTGTGTGTCTGTGTGTGTGTGTGTAAAATGACATCATGTATACATTATGTACATCTCAATTATTACTGCATCATCTTTCATTTAATCTCATGAACAGTTATTTATTCTCTTTGAAGTCCCAGTTTTGTCCGACACTTCTTCTTCTTCTTCTTCTTCTTCTTCTTCTTCTTCTTCTTCTTCTTCTTCTTCTTCTTCCCAAATACACATTCACATGCTGCGTTCTAGGGACGGCGGAAAAAAAGATGGGAAATTCCAAATTTCCAACTGGATTTCTGCAACAGCTCAAGTGTGAAATTTAGGATTCAAGAATCTTTAAAAAAAAAAAAAAAAACGTGGGTACGACAAACTTCTCTGTCCTCGGCCTCCTTCAGACCATCGTCTCCGAGCCCGATCCTTTCCCGGTGAAAAAGTCCCAGAAGTTGGAGGCCGGCGCCGGCTTCCCGTCGTCCGGCGCCGCCTGTCTCACCCAGACGCTGCTCTCCGTCGACCCGCTCAGGCTGGAGCAGCTGCCGGCGGCGCCGCCCAGCGCGAAGCCCGGCGCGCCCCGCCGGTCCTCGGGGTCGTGGCCGGAGGACGAGGGGAGCAGGGCCAGGCTGAGCAGGTTGTGGTGGGAGTGGAACTGACGCATGTGGTGGATGGATTTACCTGCAGGGGCCTCACCTGGAGGGTTGAGGGAATACATATAAATATGTTCTCATAATTAATATTTAAAATGTTATAAAAAAAGGTAAATATTCATCATATTCATATTCAATATTCATTCAAGTAAGCATATATAGGATGTACAAAATAATCTCTTTTATTGGGTGAATTCACAGTCCCAAAAAGCCATTTTTAGCCCTGTTTTAATACTAACAATAAATAAATAAAATGGATAAAACATTCATGGCGGTGGGATGAATGGAAAGTTTTTTATCTTTAAGGAAAAACCTCTTTAAAACGCTGATTTTAAGATTAAACGTTCCTCCAAATTCTCATAATAAGACTTTAATAAAAGTTGCAGAAACATATTTTAAAAAAGACCATAAAACAACCAAAATATGATTTTTTTAAAATCATGTGGTATTCATGGGCAGAACTCTTTATAACAAAAAAGGAGAATTATCCTATTATTCAAAACACTTCATGTTAAATGTTTGTCGGTCACCACTAGGTGGCGCTGCAGCCACATATTTAACTCAAAACATAAACATGCAGTTTATTTTAAAGATGCTTTAATGTGCTTTAGTGTACTGCAGTAAGGGGGACGGTAGTTTCAGCATTTCATAAATTATATTTTCTTACATTTTATTTAAAATGGAGCAGAAAATTCCTCCTAAACCAACAATTAAAGTGTCTAAAAGGTTTTCCTCCACTTTTATTTGATCATGTGTTCACATTGAATTGTTTCTGTGTCCCAGAGTGGAAATCGGTCGTTTTAATAATATTTTTTCTTGGCCTGATAAAAAGTAAAAATTTAAAAAAGGCACAAAAAAAAAAAAAAAAAGTATTGATATTTCATAAACCGTGTACCGAATCTGGTTTCCTGGCGCTTCCGGTTCTGGTTCAGTTTGAGGACGTTGAGGAAGACCTCGCTGGTCAGGCCGCCCTCGCCGCCGAGGCCGTCGGGGGGGAAAAGCGGCGACGGCGGCTCCAGCGGCGACAGGCTCCCGCTGGAGGCCCCCACGGAGTCCAGGGACGCCCCCGTGTCCCGGCGTCCCCCCGACTCGCCGCCGCTCTCCAGCGTCACGTGGCTGCCGCTGGACGGAGGGATGAAGATGTGACAGATGAGAGAGGAAGATGCAATGTCGCAGGGGACTCTAAAAAATAAATTTAAAAAAAAGACCGGTTGTCATGGTTACCTGAGTTTCCTCCGGAGCAGGTAGTCGATGATGTCCGGGTCGGTCTGGATCAGACTCATCAGGACCTCCTGCTGCAGGTCTGCAGACACCTGGAGACACACACCAAACGTTTGTGATCAAATAATAATAATAAAAATGCATTTTTCTGTGTAAAATGGAGCCAAAAATTTTAAAAAAAGGCAAATAAAAGTTAAGAAACTGTCATTAAAATCTGAATAATGCATAGCTCAGGTCTTTTAAATCTTAATTTTGAAGTTGAAATCAAAGTATACTTATACTTTGATTTTTTTCCCCTCATCAATTAAGATTTTAAATGTTATTTCAAATGTAAATATTCATAAGTAAGCATAGAAATATAGGATGTAAAATATAATCTCTTTTATTGGGTAAATTCGCAGTCCCAAAAAGCCATTTTTAAGCACTGTTTTAATACTTCAAACACCAAAATGTCGTTAATCTCCATTGAACTAATGTTCCGTCTTTAAAACCCGAGGTCACGTGACTCCGCTTTGTGTCATGTGACTCACCGCAAAGAGCCGCTTGTGGTTCTGCACGAGCACGAGCGTCACGCTGATGACCGCCGTGCTGTCCTCGATGCCCATCGCGTGGAGGCTCGCGTCTCCTCCGCGCTCACGCTGCAGCAGGTTGGGCCCGAAGATCACCGCCAGGTTGGCCGCCGTCATCTTGTTCCCGGTGATCTGGGGGGGGGGGGGGGGCACAATATATGTATCTTTAGTCCCAAAGTAATTCTTTAAAACCAAAACGTACAAATTTAACAACCAAAAAAAGACACAAAAAAGACCAAAAGCACCAATAAAGACACATAATTACCACATAGAGACACACAAAGACACAAATTACAACATAGATTTAAAAAAAGACACAAAAAAGACACAAATTGACCTCAAAGTAAGATAAGACAACCAGAAAAAACACAAAAGGACCCCATAGAGACTCTGGTATACTCTTTCTCTATCTCTGGTACTCTTTGTGGTACTCTTTGTGTATCTTTGAAATACTCTTTGTGTCTCTTTGTGGTACTCTTTGTGTAACTTTGTGGTACTCTTTGTGTAACTTTGTGGTACTCTTTGTGTAACTTTGTGGTACTCCTTGTGTAACTTTGTGGTACTCCTTGTGTCTCTTTGTGTATCTTTGAGCTACTCCTTGTCTCTTTGTGGTACTCTTTTTGTCTCTTTGTGTGTCTTTGTGGTACTATTTGTGTATCTTTGAGGTACTCTTTGTCTTTTTGTGGTACTCTTTTTGTCTCTTTGTGTCTCTTTGGGGTACTCTTTGTGTGTCTTTGTGTACTCTTTGTGTGTCTTTGTGGTACTCTTTGTGTACTCTTTGTGTGTCTTTGTGGTACTCTTTGTGTGTCTTTGTGGTACTCTTTGTGTACTCTTTGTGTGTCTTTGTGTACTCTGTGTGTACTCTTTGTGTGTCTTTGTGTACTCTTTGTGTGTCTTTGTGGTACTCTTTGTGTACTCTTTGTGTGTCTTTGTGGTACTCTTTGTGTACTCTTTGTGGTACTTTGTGGTACTCTTTGTGTGTCTTTGTGTGTCTTTGTGGTACTCTTTGTGTACTCTTTGTGTACTCTTTGTGTGTCTTTGTGTACTCTTTGTGTGTCTTTGTGGTACTCTGTGTGTGTCTTTGTGGTACTCTTTGTGTACTCTTTGTGTGTCTTTGTGGTACTCTGTGTGTGTCTTTGTGGTACTCTTTGTGTACTCTTTGTGTATCTTTGTGGTACTCTGTGTGTACTCTTTGTGTGTCTTTGTGGTACTCTTTGTGTACTCTTTGTGTGTCTTTGTGGTACTCTGTGTCGCCGTACCTCCTCCTCGTTGGTGCCCACGCTGTCCTGGGAGAAGCTCTGCACGGTGTGCAGCAGGCTGAGGAGGCGCAGCAGAGTGTCACAGTTACAGGGAGGCAGCAGGTAGAGGAGGTGCTGCAGGTACTGGAGCTGGTCTGCTCCCCTCAGAGCTGCAGGGAGAGGAGCAGGAGGGGGTTTGTGTGTCTGTGTTTGTGTGCGTGTGTTTGTGTGTGTGTGTCTGTGTGTGTGTCCTCACAGTTGGCGTGCAGGAAGGCGGAGTAAAGCTCTCGGGGCAGCAGCGGGTCAGGAATCTCTCGTAGGAACTCTTTGAGCAGCGCCGCCACGTCGTGGACTCCGTGCTCCTCGTCCAGCTGCACGTCGAGTCCTTTGTCGAAGTCCTCCAGCAGCTGAGGACACGCGTGTAGTCAGGAATAAAGAAACACGCATGTAGTCAGGAATAAAGAACACACATGTAGTCAGGAATAAAGAACACGCATGTAGTCAGGAATAAAGAACACACATGTAGTCAGGAATAAAGAACACACATGTAGTCAGGAATAAAGAACACGCATGTAGTCAGGAATAAAGAACAAATGTAGTCAGGAATAAAGAACACGCATGTAGTCAGGAATAAAGAACACACATGTAGTCAGGAATAAAGAACACGCATGTAGTCAGGAATAAAGAAACACGCAAGTAGTCAGGAATAAAGAACACACATGTAGTCAGGAATAAAGAACAAATGTAGTCACGAATAAAGAACACGCATGTAGTCAGGAATAAAGAAACATGCATGTAGTCAGGAATAAAGAACACACATGTAGTCAGGAATAAAGAACAAATGTCACGAATAAAGAACACGCATGTAGTCAGGAATAAAGAAACACGCATGTAGTCAGGAATAAAGAACATGCATGTAGTCAGGAATAAAGAAACATGCATGTAGTCAGGAATAAAGAACACACATGTAGTCACGAATAAGGAACAAATGTAGTCATGAATAAAGAAACACGCATGTAGTCACGAATAAAGAACATGCATGTAGTCAGGAATAAAGAACAAATGTAGTCACGAATAAAGAACACGCATGTAGTCAGGAATAAAGAAACACGCATGTAGTCAGGAATAAATAACACGCATGTAGTCAGGAATAAATAACACACATGTAGTCACGAATAAATAACACGCGTGTAGTCACGAATAAATAACACGCGTGTAGTCACGAATAAATAACACGCATGTAGTCACGAATAAATAACACACATGTAGTCACGAATAAATAACACGCATGTAGTCACGAATAAAGAACACACATGTAGTCACGAATAAATAACACGCATGTAGTCACGAATAAATAACACGCATGTAGTCACGAATAAAGAACACACATGTAGTCACGAATAAATAACACGCATGTAGTCACGAATAAATAACAAATGTAGTCACGAATAAAGAACACACATGTAGTCACGAATAAAGAACACACATGTAGTCACGAATAAATAACACGCATGTAGTCACGAATAAATAACAAATGTAGTCACGAATAAAGAACACACATGTAGTCACGAATAAAGAACACACATGTAGTCACGAATAAATAACACGCATGTAGTCACGAATAAATAACACGCATGTAGTCACGAATAAATAACACGCATGTAGTCACGAATAAAAAACACACATGTAGTCACGAATAAATAACACGCATGTAGTCACGAATAAATAACAAATGTAGTCACGAATAAAGAACACACATGTAGTCACGAATAAAGAACACACATGTAGTCACGAATAAATAACACGCATGTAGTCAGGAATAAAGAAACACGCATGTAGTCAGGAATAAAGAACATGCATGTAGTCAGGAATAAAGAAACATGCATGTAGTCAGGAATAAAGAACACACATGTAGTCACGAATAAGGAACAAATGTAGTCATGAATAAAGAAACACGCATGTAGTCACGAATAAAGAACATGCATGTAGTCAGGAATAAAGAACAAATGTAGTCACGAATAAAGAACACGCATGTAGTCAGGAATAAAGAAACACGCATGTAGTCAGGAATAAATAACACGCATGTAGTCAGGAATAAATAACACACATGTAGTCACGAATAAATAACACGCGTGTAGTCACGAATAAATAACACGCGTGTAGTCACGAATAAATAACACGCATGTAGTCACGAATAAATAACACACATGTAGTCACGAATAAATAACACGCATGTAGTCACGAATAAAGAACACACATGTAGTCACGAATAAATAACACGCATGTAGTCACGAATAAATAACACGCATGTAGTCACGAATAAAGAACACACATGTAGTCACGAATAAATAACACGCATGTAGTCACGAATAAATAACAAATGTAGTCACGAATAAAGAACACACATGTAGTCACGAATAAAGAACACACATGTAGTCACGAATAAATAACACGCATGTAGTCACGAATAAATAACAAATGTAGTCACGAATAAAGAACACACATGTAGTCACGAATAAAGAACACACATGTAGTCACGAATAAATAACACGCATGTAGTCACGAATAAATAACACGCATGTAGTCACGAATAAATAACACGCATGTAGTCACGAATAAAAAACACACATGTAGTCACGAATAAATAACACGCATGTAGTCACGAATAAATAACAAATGTAGTCACGAATAAAGAACACACATGTAGTCACGAATAAAGAACACACATGTAGTCACGAATAAATAACACGCATGTAGTCACGAATAAATAACAAATGTAGTCACGAATAAAGAACAAATGTAGTCACGAATAAAGAACAAATGTGTCACGAATAAAGAACACGCATGTAGGACAAGACAGAGACTCACACGGGGGTCAAACAGGAGTTACTCCCCCCCCTCCCCGTGGACACTAACTCTCCAAAAACAGGATTTCACACATCGTCAGCTTTTTCCTTGAAGGCTATTTTCATATTCCAGTCTGACAGGAAACAAAGAATCAAAACTCACGTGAAACTTGTTATGTGGCAAAAGTCTGATATTATGTTTCAGTGTGTGTCACCTCGTTTCATTTTATTGTATATATATATTATATTATATTTTTATTTTAGTTGTCCATGAGTGGTTAAACCCGGCCAACGCTAATTGTGCGACCAATAAAACCAATTAAAAGTGCATTAAATAAATAAAACAGACTGCAAACATATTTTGCTTTTAAGAGGCCATGATGATTATTATTAATATGATTAAGTCACTAACTTTATTCTAATTATTTACCAAATAGCTTCTTTATTGCCAGTGTTTTGTTACATTGTGTCACTAGAACAAATAAAAGAGGTGGTAATAACTTTGTGTGCTACTTTTTCATTTGAAGTGTTGATTGTAAAAACGTCCTCACCTGTCTCACTCTCTTCTTAGAGCTACCAACTCGGAAAATGCCCACCGTCTGCAGACCTGGGGACGCACAATGGTGCAACAGTCTCATCAAGTATTACTCATAAAAAATGTATGAATAAATTAATACTTCAGTGTGACCGTTTAAATGAATGTACATGAAAACCCAACTTTTGAGTTTGGGGAGGCCAAATGGGCGCGAGCGGAACGCCAACGCCCCATTTGGCATCCCCAAACTCAACCTATTGGGGATGCCAAATGGGCGCGCGTGGAGGGAGAGCGCCTCACCGTAGGACTCGATGTGACTGCAGCACCGCTCCAGCACGCGGGGCACCTGCTTGTAGACAGGGTTCAGGCTCAGCTTGGTCTGGGTCCGCCCCTCCGAAGAGCCGCCCGGCGTCTTCATCAGCTCCAGTTCGGCCGGGTGAGAGAGCTGCAGCGCCTCCAGCAGGCGAGACTGACTCTCTACAAGGTCGGAGATGGAGTCCACCGACAGACCGCCCTGCAGGAGAGAAGAGGGGGTAGTTTATTTTGAAAGGACTGTATGAGGATATATTAGAAGTGGAGAGAATACTGTGCTTGAATGCAGAGGAAAGGATTTGTATACCTGCTTATTTTATCTTAAGTAATGTTGACTTTAAACACCTGAAAGCACATTTTTATCTCCTGTAATCCTCTCTCAAGTAGAGGAGGTCTGGCCTCTAGTCTCAGTGCAGAGAGAGAAAGAAACTAAATATATTATAATAATTAAAAATGTCCTCCATCCATCTTGATCCAAGCCGTTAATTTCAACCTTTACTCTCTCAGTGCGTCTGTCTGCACGGGACACGACGCAGAAACACCGCCGCCACGGCCAAGTGTGTGTGTGTGTGTGTGTGTGTGTGTGTTTGTGTGTCTGTGTGTGTGCACTCCAGACAGCTGTAAGTGAGTCAGAGTCCCATTGAGGTTGAGAAGGGTGAGAGAGCTCGTCATCTTCCTCCTGAAACACTTCTGTTCCCACGGGAATATTTCTTAAAACTATTTTTTTTAATACTTGTCTAAGTTTTGATATTCTTTAAACACAAAAATAATTTTAAAAGCCTCTCAAGGTAGGAGTACTTCTTTCACCACAAGTTTAATGGAAGTTCGTTCACTATTTACGGACAATAATGAAGATAAGAGAGTAAGAAAGTTAGAAAGTTGTGTGTGTGTGTGTGTGTGTGTGCTACACTCTCACGAGCTGCACTTGATGGCCGGTTCAGGTTCGATTACTGAGCTGTAATGAAGCTCTTTACGGGCTCAACGTAACGACTGGTCCCAGATCAGCAGATTACAGGGCGTGACAGCCTCAAGCAGACACAGTGAAAACACCCACAACAACACACAACAACACACACACACACACACACAGCAGTGTTGTATAGCAGCAGAAAGTTATTTAACACTAATAAAAGGAATAATTATTTTGATAAAACGACCTCTGGAGTTGATAAAACGACCTCTGGAGTTGATAAAACGACCTCCGGAGTTCGTGAAACGACCTCTGGAGTTGATAAAACGACCTCCGGAGTTGATAAAACGACCTCTGGAGTTTGTGAAACGACCTCTGGAGTTGATAAAACTCTTTGTTCTAATAGAAAAGCCTCCTTAAGATAAAAGGCCCTATAGTTTCTAGCCAGGTGGAACCCCCTTAAGGTATCTAAGCCGTCTCACCCTCCTCTGTCCTCGCCCCGTGTTGTCCAGAAACGTGGGCGACAGCGGTTTGCTCTGGTTCTCAAAAAAGGGCGCCGGAGCCACGGAGTTGACGGACGGCGAGCCGGGCCCTCCTCCTCCTCCGCCCGCGATGGAGGAGGAGCCGTTGAAGAACTGCCTCTTCTCGGCCCTGAAGAGCAGCACGCTGGCCTCCAGGTCCAGGCAGTCCCGCCGGCTCTCCTTCAGGGCGTCCTGCCGCAGCTTGTAGGCCCGGTCGTTGGCGATGACCTGGGAGAGCGGGATGCCGAACGCCTTGGGGGCCGATTCTGATGGAGGGGAGGGCGAGAGAGACGAGTTAACCCAAAGTCTCAAAGGCAAGCAGAGAATCCAGAACAGTAGAAATAACGGGGAAGCTGCTGCACAATGGATTTCTTTATCATCCCCCTAGTTGTTGTTTTTTTTGCTAAATTGTGAGGATGCGATACAAAAATGTCTTGTGTTTGCTCACTGGGAGAGGAACATCACATCTGTAATGGAAGAACACATGTTTTCCTCTTCCCTCACTTGAAGTAGGTCCTTAAGTGGACATTTGAGAGCTGAGCAAAGCTTTCAAACCTCCGGAGTGTTTTTGAAAAGTGGTCAGAATGAGTCCTTCTGCATCATAAAACAGTTGTGCCTCATCTGGAGACTAAGATGTTGTAAAACCGCCGTTGGGAGAACTGGAAGTGGGAATCCTGAGTTTTATTTAGAGAACGCATTCCTTTGGGGTGATCGCATCTGGACTCCGAATGGGAAGATGATCTGTCTTTAAACTTCGTGGGCTGCAAAGGAACAATGGACGAAGTGAAACCACCTAAAAAGCAGCTCGGTGCACCTCAGTCACCGCACGGGAGAGATCGAGGTTCAAGTAGACGAGCGGTGTAAGAATAGAGCGGAGGAGAGAGAGAGAGAGAGCAGGTGAGAGGGGGATGAACAGGTAATCCTGTCAGAGCGGCCACAAAGCAGACAAACTCGCACTCAGACCGATACTGGCTCAGTGTCATCTGCTGCGTCACATGACCACACCAGTGGGCTCAAGATCCTGTCGGTTGAGTTGAGGCCCCCGGAGACAGAAACAGTGGCTTGGATTAAAGAGCGACTTCAAATTAAGAGAGTTGCATCAATATATAATGACATATGTATCTTATTATCCGGGCATTTACATGTTTTTGAGCAGGAGAAAGCGCTGCATCATCTGCAAAAGGTTGGTGGAAAGAGCACAAACTGACACAACAAAAGCCCCACAAGTCAAAAAGTCAACGTTCAGTCGATTCCCAAGTGACGTCACGGGTAATGATAATAACTATTATTATTTCAACGATATCCTTGCATGGTAATTACAGTTTGGTTAACATAAGGTAACATTTGTGTAAAAAGAAATAGTTATTATGGTCATTTTTCTCACCTTTTGAGGTATTAAGGTATTATCGTCTGTCTGGAAGGAGCGAGGACTTTGGGGCGCAAATAACATTTTAAAATATAGTATTTCCGACACGCTGTGTCCAGCTTTCCAGGAAACAGAGTACCACAAATAAGACGTTGCAAAAACATCACTAACGCGGTCACATTTTGGGACTCGGGACGCCGGTCTGCTGGGTGACAGTCCTGTATTTGTATGTTTTTCACCTGAATATGCATATTTCTATGAGCTGGTGAAGGAAGAATCTCACACTTCAGCAGGATGGATACACCCCACGTCACCCTGGACATGTCAAACAACCCCCCCCTCACACACACCCCCGCCAACAGGAATGGGCTCATCCATTTAATAAGACGTTACTGTGTACTTTACGGCCGTGTTTAAAGCAGCGAGCTGGAGCTCGTTCCTCACAGCGGGGACGCCTCCTGACATCTGGCACCCACAGCGGCGTCAGCTGCTCGTGGTGAAGGTGTTCAAAGTAAATAATAGAGGCTTAAAGTAAACACTGGAGGAATTAATAGTGTGCTAATGGCAGCGAGGAAGCCTTGGACCCTTCACAATCAGTCAGCCGGGCTAATGGGGCCTTCAGACCCCCAGAGAGGTCCAAGGCTCTGTGGGTCATGCACGGTTCTGGGATTTGTTTTTTTTTAATTATATAAACGTCTATATATATATATATATGCCATAGATTTATACCTTGAAATAAAAGGGATTTTCCAAGAATGATATTTTCTATTCTTTTTTCTGACAGCAGGAATAAATCCCTTCAAATTACATGAGACATGAGACATAATATAGGAATAAAATGTACATGAAATACATTTTGAATACATATCTACAGTATTACATATTGATTTAATCAGCTATAAGTTCCACGTCATCTGATAATCTTTCAGTCTCTTTTGTAAACACAGGTTTTGGGGAATTTGGACTCACTACCTCTTTATTTATGAAATCCTGGCCCTGATAGGCATAATTAATTAAGCATTAAAAGAGGAATGATACATACATATATAAGAGGAATGATACATAGTAGCAGTAATACGTCACAACCCTGATGAGACCCCTCGGGGTTAAAAACAAAACAAACACTAAAAAAGTGAATGTGAAAACCTGTGTTTGCGTAACACAGGAAGTCCTCCGTGTGAACCCCGTGAAGCATCAACACAGAAGTCTGGAGGGTTCGATCTTCTCCTTCAAGGTTTACGTCTGGGAAAAAATGAGCAGGTTTTATTTGCGACCGGCGAAGGGAAGTGACAATGTTTGGACTTGTTGACCTGTCAATCAGAGGGTAGCCCCGCCTCTGAAGCACCCCCTGCTTTATGGTCTGTTTGACTCTAATTGGAACATAATTTGAACATCATGCTGGATTGAAGAAGACTTGAAACTAGAGAGTTTGTAACTCAATGCTCGAGAAAATCTTCTGTTAACCTCAGACATTCCCTTCTAATAATAATAATAACAATAATAACAATAACTACTTCATAGATCCTTTACAAACAGAGTTCACAAAGTCAACTTTAAACCCTGATCAAACAATGAAACCAATTGATACGATAAGAACAAACTAAGAAATAAAATAAATATAAAATAATAATAATATTAACGATAATAAAATAAAGCAGTAAAAGGACGACATCACATAAAAGCGAGTCTGTAAAAATAGGTTATTATTAATTAAATAATTCATATGAATAATTCATATATATATATGTATATATATACATATATTTATATATGTATATATATATATATGTGTTATATATATGTATATACTCCTCCAATATCCGCTGTGATTTTATCTGCGACCTGCAGACCCCTGAAGGCCACACGGTCGTGACCTCGGTGGGGATCGGGTCAGCGGGATCGGCTGCCAGGTCCCGATGTTCCGTGTTTTGATTAGCAGCGTTAGCTTCGGCTAAATCCTCCTGAGTAAGAGGCTGGAGGCGGGATTTAAAGACCTGCGCAGACAGCCTGGGAATGTGTGTGTGTGTGTGTGTGTGTGTGTGTGTGTGTGTGTGTGTGTGTGTGTGTGTGTGTGTGTGTGTGTTTTGGCTCGTTTCTCCGCACTGCTCTGATAATCACCTGAGAATAAAGAACATCTCTTCATGAGAGGTTGGAGTTACATTGGCCACTGAGGCTTAGCGGGAAGGAGGAGGAGGAGGAGGAGGAAGACGAGGAGGAGGAGGAGGACGAGGAGGAGGAGGAGGAAGACGAGGAGGAGGAGGAGGAGGACGAGGAGGAGGAGGACGAGGAGGAGGAGGAGGAGGAGGAGAACGAGGAGGAGGACGAGGAGGAGGAGGACGAGGAGGAGGAGGAGGTGGAGGAGGAGGAGGACGAGGAGGACGAGGAGGTCCAAAAGTCAGAGCAACCACAGAGCAACCACAAATACACCATCGCGTTGAACAGTGCGAACGTCATGAAACGTGAATGAACACAAATTCATAGTTGCGTTCGTAGACGGACGCAGAGACACACAGGAGTCCCTGAACGCTCCATCAGTCTGCAGCCCATGAGCCACTTGTGCTTCATAAACACAGCATTTCAAGTAGGGAAGGAGACCATTGGCGGTGAAAGCCGGCTGACGTCACCACGGCGATGCCGGCTCCACGGACCCAAGGGGACATTGTGTTTTGATGGTCATATTTACTGTAAACAGCCGGCGTGAGGACGACGGGTCATGCAGAGACTTCATGGAGGCATCAAGGGAGACAAACTGTGACTCACCTCGCTCTTTCTTTTCCTTCGAGAAGGAGTCGAACTTCCTGCGTAGGGATTTTCGGCGTTTGTGTATTTCTGAGAAAGAGAGAGAGAGAGAAAAGCCACCGTGAACAAAAGGATTCGCCACGCTGAAAGGACGTGAGAACAGAGAAGGCCGTGTTGTGTTCAGGGACGTCTGTGTTTTCATTCATTCAAAACAAGCTTGTCTTTTACTCCATCGTCGCTTCTTTGCCCTCAAAAACAAACGCGCCCTCATTGCGACCTTCCTCCCTTTCCTCTCCTCTTTCCCTTGTTATCTTTTCCTCCTGAACATGGGTACCCCGTCCTACAACAATGGACAACCAAACCACTCTCAATAGACCTGGTGGTTTGTTTGCTTGTGACTTTGTGGATGTGTGTTTTACTGGCAAATTACGGTATTTTACTGGCAGCAATTTCCACAGTAAGCTACTGTAGAATTTAGAGTAGCTCTACTGTATCGGAGAATTACGGTAAACTATTGTAATCTAAATGTACAGTAATTTGTCGGCAATAAGCAACGGAAACACAACCACTGTCGGGATTCATGTTTGGAAGCACCGTGTCTCCCAGAATGCATTGCACTTTTAGCAATATACAGCATGAGCAAAATACAGTATTTCACTGTAAATCGAAGCAGTACAGTATTAAAGGAAAAATCCACTTTTTAAACACTTAAAATACAACCAAAATCCCCATTTACAATGTCAAAATGATTCTCAAATGTATTCTCAATGTTTTGTAAAACCTTATGATGTATCTCTATGAAAAACTGAGCAAACTTTATCTCCTTAGAAGTCTATGAGATGTGGTTAGTACACGTTCTGTTACATTCAACAACGTATGGTTTGCTTTTACTTTCAGGAGACAATAAATAAACAACTTACTGCTTTATGCAATTACGTTTAAAATTAAATTATCAGATTACACGCAACGCTTTTTTACAAAGAACTTCTGTTATCTGGCACGGACAAGAAAGGACGACATGAAACCAACAAGAAGTGCAAATATAAACGTTCCCCTTCTGGGAAAAACATCGACGCCAGTTGACGCAACGGTGGAGTTCGATGGCGCCGTTAACCCACGCCGGACATGCGGCGGCCTTCGTTTCACGACCTCCTCGACCTCCGACTGGGTTCACGTGGAAGGAGCCGTTGTTTGGGTTACTCAGTCCGGTGTTTAGGAACCACTAATTCAACATCGGGGTCTTTTTCCCTCTTAGGAGTTCCCTGCATCGCAAATAACAAGCGGTGAGGGGAAGAAAGAGAGTATTTGTGTGTGTGTGTGTGTGTGTGTGTGTATGTCAGGGTAAAAGGGTCAAATTCCCATGACTGCAGGAAATTAAAGTTTATTTCCAAAGCGCACGGCCCCTCCCACGCACACACGCCACCTCCAGCTAAGGCTTATCCCTCGGCGCGTGTGTGTGTGTGTGTGTGCGTGTGTGTGCGTGTGTGTGAACATGCATGCGCTCACATTGTATGATTACATAATGCACATGACAAATGGATTTGTATATTTTCCCGCAGTTATGCGTCATTATATTTGGGGTGAAATGCATAATTTCAGGATCACAGATGGATTTTTATCACTTTTGGACGCAGTAACTTCTCAGTGAAGAAAGCTACTGATGTGTTGGCCCGTCAGCATTTATCCACGCCTAAATTGACATCTTTAAGTTGCTTGTTTTTTACTGTTCAAAATGCTCAATTTACAGCGATATAAGAAGGTAAGAAAGCAAATACTAATATTAGAGAAGAATCAGAGAAAAATGTTGACAAATTCTCATTTTGTCTTCATAAAATGAGACTTTTCCTGATTGTGCCCAGAGGAACGAGTGGAGCTCGAGGGGAAGAGAACCAACGCGAGGGAAAGAGGATCGAAGGAAGCAGAGGGCGAGGTGGTTTGGAGTCCCTAGATTCTCAGAGAGGTGGTTTGGAGTCCCTAGGGTCCCAGAGATGCAGCTAGGAGTCCCTTTTGAGTCCCAGAGAGGTGGTTTAGAGTCTCTGTAGTCCCAGAGAGGTGGTTTGGAGTCCATCTTGAGTCAGAGAGAAGTGGTTTGGAGTCCCTAGAGTCCCAGAGAGGCAGTTTGGAGTCCCTGTTATGTCCCAGATAGGTGGTTTGGAGTCCCTAGAGTCCCAGAGAGGCAGTTTGGAGTCCCTGTTATGTCCCAGAGAGGTGGTCTGGATCCCTGTAGAGGCTCAGAGATGCGGTTTGGAGTCCCTAGAGTCCCAGAGAGGGAGCGGGGCTTGAGAACCAACTCCCAGAGAAACACACCAAATAAGAGCAAATCTGTCCCACAAACGCTGACATGCTCCACAAAGAATCCTCCGGGTCCTGCCAACGAAACCAAACACGCTCGTACACAGAGATGCACACAGGTGCACGTGCACGTGCACGGAGGAAGTACTTGGATCCTTGGCTGAAGTAAAAGTACTACAAATACTGCCGTTTGCACTGTTCTAAAGTTGTACCTCTAAACTACTTGGCTGCACCTACAGAAGGACACGTTTGTTTGTTTGTAGAATAAATGAATTCATGCTTCCACCTACAAAGAACTTTCATATCGTCACTTAAGTTCCCCAAATGTTCACGTTTCAAGCAGGCGACGTGCGCGCGAGTGTGTTCTTGTGTTCTCACAAGCTCTCTGTGGGTCGACTGTTTGTGTACGCTGCTGTTTACAAATAAATAATTCCAGACGGGGAGCGCGCAAACGTTCCAGATGTGGAGATTTGTTCGGGACGTTCATTCGCCTGAATTTAAACGTGCTTTATGGAAATTGAATTGAAAGCAAAAGACAAAGCAGTGACGTCAAAACGAGAAAAAAAGAGTTCACATTCATCCCTAAAGAATAAAGAATGAAGATAGCGAGAGAGGAAAATAGGAACGTTTCCCGAAAGTGAGGAGGGGTGAGTCAAGTCTCACAGGATGTCAGCCGCTTTGAGTCACACACTTGTTTCCTTCACTTTAGAGCAGAATCCTTCACTTACGTTTATTCCTTTGAGACCGTTGAGAGGTTTTTATTTACGCGTCAACGGATTTACGTCCTCACGACTTGACGAGTCCTAAAGTATTAATACGACAGAATTGTTTGTAACAGACCTCTAGTCCTGTGATCCTCTAGACCTCTAGTCCTGTGATCCTCTAGACCTCTAGTCCTGTGATCCTCTGGACCTCTAGTCCTGTGATCCTCTAGACCTCTAGTCCTGTGATCCTCTAGACCTCTAGTCCTGTGATCCTCTGGACCTCTAGTCCTGTGATCCTCTGGACCTCTAGTCCTGTGATCCTCTGGACCTCTAGTCCTGTGATCCTCTAGACCTCTAGTCTTGTGATCCTCTAGACCTCTAGTCCTGTGATCCTCTGGACCTCTAGTCCTGTGATCCTCTGGACCTCTAGTCCTGTGATCCTCTGGACTTCGCCGATCCCTCCGGACCCACAAACACCAGATGTGAAAAAACTAAGCTCCCGTTCTGGAGTCGGAGTGTTTGAGAGATTTACGGTTTACTCGTGGTCCTCTATAGACCTCAGTCTAGTCCTGGTCTGGTGCAGAAAAATGAGAGGTTTACTAAAGGGACCCTGGTGCTCAGAGACACTACCACTTTAGTCCACAGGGGGCGCCAGAACCAACACTACCACTTTAGTCTACAGGGGGCGCCAGAACCAACACTACCACTTTAGTCTACAGGGGGCGACAGAACCAACACTACCACTTTAGTCTACAGGGGGCGCCAGAACCAACACTACCACTTTAGTCTACAGGGGGCGACAGAACCAACACTACCACTTTAGTCCACAGGGGGCGACAGAACCAACACTACCACTTTAGTCCACAGGGGGCGACAGAACCAACACTACCACTTTAGTCCACAGGGGGCGCCAGAACCAACACGGCATGAAGGTTCCTGATAGTAGCTTTAAGGATATCATTTTTCATGAATCTTTCCTCATCCAACATTCAGCAATAAGCTGTAAGTAGCTACAAACAAAACATTCCTGAGAACCAGCGGTCATTAAACTTATCGCTTTGGGTACTGGAGAGACTGAAATGGGAAAGTGCAGTGCTTGTAATCTGAAAAAAAAGCTGAAGCTTAAATGTGCAACGACAACTCCTTTCACGGCCGTCTAGGACACTGAAGTGGTTCCTTTGCTTTCAGCCAAGTCGTATTATGTCTGAAAAATAACCAATAACAATGGCTTCAAACGGCTTAGCGAGGAGAAATAACTGTTTCTTTTGGCTGATTATTTGAAGTGTCCTCGGGAGGCAGAGAGCCGACATCAAGGAGCCTTTTTTTCGAGCAGAAAAACAACAACGTTTTTTGGTTCTCAAGCGTTTTTAAAAAGGTCATTTGTTTTGCGCTCAGTCTTTTGGGCTACCGGCCAGATCTGATATCTCACTCACACATTTCCTCGGCACCATTATCCTTTTATTCTGACCTGCACTCGGAGCGCTCGGCATGTGTTTGAGATACGTGGAAGAATAAACAAACCGTGTACCATCCGTTGACCTTTTTATAGCGGGGTGGGGGGGGGGTGGGGGGGGGGGTGGGGGGGGGGGTGGGGGGGGGAGACTAGAGGCCTTGAAGAACAGAGGCACGGAAATACAAAAGTAGTTATATTGTATGTCGAGGGCTTTTATTGTGAAAGGTAAGAACAGAAGGAGTGGACCTGCCTTTGTCACTTCAGCTAGTAGCTAGTTAGCATAGCTTAGCATACGTGACTGGAAACCAGGGGGAAACAGCTAGCTAAAGGGCAAGAATCCACCAAATAACACAATATGTCTTGTTTGTTTGATCTGTATGTAAACAAGAAAAGATAAACACAATCCAGGTGGGACATAATAATAAACTCTGTGAAACCACAAATTATTGTTTTTACATTTCAGAATAAACAAACGTGGAGCAAAAATCTCATTTAGTGAGTTTTTACGAGCTGCTGGTAGTTTAACTTTAGATACAGGCTACATGTAGCTCCCAGTCTTGATGCTAAGCTAATCGACTCCCAGCACTAGCATACAGGAAAGACAGAACCCAAAGAGATAAAGGAGAGGGAACGCGTGTCGGACCTCTCGGGATGCTGATCTTGAAGTCCAGGTCTCGCTCCTCCAGGTGGTACAGGGCCACTTCCTGTAGCCGGGCTCGCTCCAGCTCCGACAGGCTCTGGATCGGCACCGGCTGCAACCGCACACTCTGACCCAGCATGGTCGCCCACGTGTGGTCCCCCTGAGAGAGAGAGAGAGAGAGAGAGAGAGAGAGAGAGAGAGGAATACATTAAATTAAAATGGTCCATAATTTAACCCAAAGCATTTACCATAAAAAAAGGGGGAAACTCCACAGATTCAACACAAATATTTCATTTATAAAAAAAAAATTGTAGACGCTTCGGAAGCTGAAGGTCAGAAACATCTTTTCCATGATGTTCAACCTTTGTCTCTTGGTAATGCATTTAATATTTAATTGTGTAAAAGTCCGTTTACAGTCAATTACAACCCCTCCTCTGCACAGTAAAGGTCTTGAAATGAGACGACTGGTTGGCTTTGATTTGGGTTCTTATTTTTTAATCTTCATGAGTTTCTCACAACTTTCTCACCACTGTAAATATTATCTTTTTATTCTCGCTGCTCTTGATTTGTTTCTAAACACCAGTTCACAGTTTATAGTCTATTTTTAATCAATTAATTCATCCAATTTACTCAAAAAAAACATGTTTTCTTTCAAACTTGGTGATAAAAAGTTAGAATTGTTGCGAATTTCAATACTTTTGTCCCTTTTTCAGAACAGGGCATCTAACGACACGTTTCAAAGCTCCATTGGCTTCTTCCGGTCGGCTCTGGGGTCGACTAAAACACAACAACCCAGAACTATTGTTAGTCCGGTAGAACGTTCTCAAATAGTCCCGAGAGGAACGTCTCCGTGTCTTTGGATCAGAAGAAGATGCTTTCTCGCTTCTATTTAGGAAATACTTTGAGACGCTTCGATTGGCCGAGCTCCAGCTGAGGAGACGAGACGTGTTGGAACTGAGAGGATTCTGTTTTAGTTTTATTTTAAGCTTTTTTATTTACAGCAAACTGAAGTACTTTACAAACACGATATTTACACATAGAAAATATACTAATGTAATCGTAAAATATGATGTTTACTTAAGAAATAAACTACCCAGCTAAGTACAGCTGAAAAGAATACAAATACTCATACTAATATCAATGCTACAACTACTACTACTATTACTAATATGACTACTACTAATACTGCTGATCATATTTTTACCAATACTACTAATAATACTATAAATACTATTTATACCAACACTGCCATTGTTGTAGTTGTTATTATTATTATATATAATAATTATTAGATCATTCATAAAGAAGTCTATTAGTCGAAAGTCAGATAATTAATGAACAACTATTTCGATAATATTTTAATTAATTTTTCAAGTTAGAAAATGTATCAAATGTAGAGATTTGCAGCTTTTCCTCTGACTAATGTTAATAATGTATTATTAATGTAATCTATTTGTAGGTTTGGACTTTGGGCTCTGGGTAAATGTGACTAAGCAAACAATCAATCGATTAATGTAGAAAATAATCAGCAGATTAATAAATAAGAAGTCAACGAGAACCAGAAGTTAACGAGAAGAACCAGAAGTTAACGGGAAGAACCAGAAGTTAACGAGAAGAACCAGAAGTTAATGAGAAGAACCAGAAGTTAATAAGAAGAACCAGAAGTTAACGAGAACCAGAAGTTAACGAGAAGAACCAGAAGTTAACGAGAAGAACCAGAAATTAAAGAGAAGAACCAGAAGTTAACGAGAAGAACCAGAAGTTAACGAGAACCAGAAGCTAGCGAGAAGAACCAGAAGTTAGCGAGAAGAACCAGAAATTAAAGAGAAGAACCAGAAGTTAACGAGAACCAGAAGTTAAGTTCTTCAGCAGAGAGAAACCATTGGAAACCATTCAAACCACAGGAAGATCGAGAGGAGGACAATGAACCACAACCAAAGAGAACCAAAGAGAAGTCGGCTCTATTGGTTCTACCATTACTAGAACGTGTGAGCCATCTTTATCATAAACTACTAAACGAGATGAGGTCTGGGCCGAGGACGCGCCACGCCGTTTAAATATATGAATACCGTTTATTAATATTCTCGTAAACTCAGGAAGCAAATTGTGGAATGAAATGTTCGCAAGAAGGCTAAAAAACATGTGTTTACACAAGGTGTGTGTGTGTGTGTGCGTGTATGTGTGTGCGTGTGTGTGTGTGTTTGTACCCTTCGTTTGTACCTCTTCTCTCCTCCCACACCAGACCTTACCCCCGGTGAGGTGTTTTCTTTATACGGAATTACTGGAAAACTTAAACGGTCGCCATTAACAAAATAAATACACTTAGAATTGAGCATTCCTTCCTAACTAGATCCTCACAGTGTGTCTTTAGCAGCGTTAGAACCTCTATGAGGAGAACAATACATCATGCAGAGAACAAAACGTGTGGATATTTGCATTGTGTGGTGTGTTAGATGATTTAATCCACACTTAGTCCAATCATACGAACACCTATCGGAGCCTTGAGTCCACAGACTGAAGATAAGAAGTAGGCGTAGTCATGGTGACGTCACCCCGCTGGTTTATGTTTTGAAGCCTCGAGTTCGGCGATTTGGCCGTCGCCATCTTGGCTTTTTAGCAACCGATGAACAGAAGAAGTGATCAAATCTGGAACGCGGAAAAGCAGCGCAAAGACGCCGTATACGTCCTCTGGTAGAGACCTGTCAATCACATTGTAGCCCCGCCCCTAAAGCGTACTCTGCTTTATGGACCATAATTTACTAAGTGAACATCACGTTGTATTGGAGAAGACTTGAAACTAGAGATTGAGACCAAAAACTCATGTTTACAATGTTTACTGAGGGAATACATCAAGAGAAGTAGAGTCATTTATATAGACTTCTATACAACCAGAGGAGTCGCCCCCTGGTGGTCAGGAGAGAGAATGCAGCTTTAACACATGAAGCATAGACTTCTATACAACCAGAGGAGTCACCCCCTGGTGGTCAGTAGAGAGAATGCAGCTTTAACACATGAAGCATAGACTTCCATACAACCAGAGGAGTCGCCCCCTGGTGGTCAGGAGAGAGAATGCAGCTTTAACACATGAAGCATAGACTTCTATACAACCAGAGGAGTCACCCCCTGGTGGTCAGTAGAGAGAATGCAGCTTTAACACATGAAGCATAGACTTCCATACAACCAGAGGAGTCGCCCCCTGGTGGTCAGGAGAGAGAATGCAGCTTTAACACATGAAGCATAGACTTCTATACAACCAGAGGAGTCGCCCCCTGGTGGTCAGTAGTTTCTAAAAAAGCTCATTTTCAGGAGTCATTTTAGGTCCTTAAGAAGCCGATATTGTTATCCTGGGATAAGATGTATAATACATCTAGATGTTACATGCAAAACATTATAAAAAGTGAATGAAACATGTATAACATCCTACAACTAAGTGTTTTGTTAAAAATGTTACATGTGTTCGCCTTCTGAACGTTTGGTGTGCCGTGTTCTCCGTCTGAATGCGTTTCCCGGTTCTCTGCAGAACCTTACATTCCCTGAAGCTCTTTGCTGCTTCATTTGTGACGTACAATAAGTTGGCGGTCGGCTCTTTCTGCTAAAAAAAGAAACTGTGACCTCCTTCTTTTTATTCCATCAGGAGCGTTCAGGTCTTGTGTGATTTGGGGCAAAAATAAGTAGAGTACAAATTAATAATTTACAGCATAAACCGTAAATAGTTTTTCCACAAAAACATAGTTTGAGAAAAACCTTTTCAGTTTAGGCATTCAATGAAAAGTTTTTCTTTTTTCCCCAGTATTCCTTGTTATTATTATAATATAAATAAAGAGGATGTTATTATGTGCTCGTGAGTGGGTAACAACATCTTCTTATTTTATTTTGTTATTCAGCTACTCGTTTTCATCTCATTAGGAGCATGCATTAGTATGCAAAAGTACTCACACACACACACACACACACACACACACACACACACACACACACACACACAAGGCACTAATAGGCCCCTTGGCAGCGCTAAAGACTTAAAGAAGCAGGTCTACTGTCGACACAGCAGCCCCATTGTGTCAGTCCATGACTAAACTGGCATGTTACACACACACACACACACACACACACACTTATACACACAGACTTATACACAAACACACTTACACACAAACACACACTTCAGGGATCACAGACTCTCTGCCGTCTGGAATTCAACGTCAGGTCAGTAGACAAATACTAATAGAAGTGGATTAGTGGATGATGCCAAATTAACCTGTTTATATACGTGCGTGCGTGTGCGTGTGTGTGTGTGTGCGTGTGTGTGTGTGTGTGTGTGCGTGTGTGTGTGTGTGTGTGCGTGTGTGTGTGTGTGTTCTGCCGTGAATGTACTACAACAGAGTGCACCTGCAGAATTTGCAGCGAGACAAAAAAAGGACTGATTGTCCCCAAAAGGCTTCAAATCAAGGAGATTTATCACAATTTATCACACATGTCACTAACGTATTCTCTACTATACAGTCTCCACACACACACACACACACACACACACGAATACTTCATCCATCAACTTCTCAACATTGAAGAAAACAAATAAGAAAAGGCTTGAAGTGAAAACATACAGCAGACAGACAGCGTTAAAGCCCACTTGACACACACACACACACACACACACACACACACACACACACACACACACACTGTACCTGTATTGGGGGGTCACTTTGTCTCAATTAAAATCCCCTGCAATCCGTCCCTGCTGGTTTTCTAAGCCCCGTTTATCCAGACTTTTGTTCAGACACTCAAATGCATCTCTGAGCTCGTAGCTGTCGACCAGCAGCTCCGAGTCAAAGTGGCAACTGAGGGAGGGAGTAAGAGGGAGGGAGGGAGGGAAGGAGGCAAGGAGGGAGGGCTGAGGAGTGAGTTAGATTAGGTGAGGAGGAGGAGGCGCATACTGACTTGACTTCCAGGAGCTGAGAACATAAACACACACATCAGAGAGGGGAGGAGAAAGGAGGGAGGGAGGATGGAGAGCTCAAGAGAGGGTGAGGAGCGGGAGATGAGGAGGTGAGGATGGAAGAGGAGTTAGGAAGAAAGACAGAAGGCCATGAGGTAACGAGGGGGGAAAGGAACATGGGAGGGGGAGAGAGAGGAAGTGAAGAGGGAGTTTAAAAAGATGTTGGGAAATGTAAAGCAGCACATCAGGTGGTAAGGAAGAGAGGAAGGTAAGTAGGAGGCATAGGGAAGGAAACGGGGCAAGAAAGGGTATATGGGAAGGTAGAAAAGAAGGAGCTTTAGGAAAGGAAGTAAAATAATAGTAGATTTAAAGGGGTAGGAAGGGAAAACAGAAGGAGGTAGACACTTAGAAGGGAGGAAGTGTTAGTGGGAAGAGTGAGCTAATGAAATAATAAAAGTAGGGAGCAAGAAAAGGGTTTAGTGAAGGAAATAAAGGTCAAACTAAGACTAAGGCGCTAAAGGGGGTAGGAGGGGAATACAGTTAGAAAAGGAAATAGGGGATAAGGAAAGAAAATAAAGAGGTAAGGAGCAAGAAAAGAAACTAATGCAGGAGACAAGGAGGTCAGAAGGGAATATAGAAAGCAAGAATAAGGAGGTAAGGAAGGAAAGGAAAAGAGCCAGAAGAGGAGTTCAAATGGGAGGGAAGGAGGTAGGAAGTAAGAAGATAAAAGTTAGCATAAAAACAGGGAACAGAAAGATAAAAGAGGTTCTCTGGGGTCTCTTCGGCAGGGCAGAGGTGGATCTCTTGCCCAAGAACAGAGATGTCGGCCCACTGGTCCTCCTTGAGGGAGAGTACCAGTCCTCTTGGTCAAGATGCACATGTAGCCAGAGGGTCTTCTTTATGCTTCCCCCCCCCCCCCATTTCCTCTGATCTTGCCAACTACTCCTCAGGGTTCCTCAACAGGGCCACAGACTTTTGCTGGTGGCCTCCAGGACTTGGTTCCCCCTGTTGCACACACTCTGCTGCAGGACGCCCAAAAGTTATGGATGTAACTACGGTTCTATGAATCAGAGACACGAAAAGACCAAAAGAGATACACAAAATACCAAAAAAAAAACTAAAGAATATAAAAAATCCCCAACAAAGACGCAAAAAGACCAAAAGCAGACAGAAGAAGACACAACGATACTACAAAGAAACACAAAAAGAACAATAAAAAGACACAAAACAACGACAAAGAGATAAAAAGATACAAAAGATTAAAACAAAATACCAAAAAAAGACATGAAGACTACACAGAGACATAAAAGGAATACAAAGAAACGAAAAATGACTACAAAGAAACACAAAAGGACTACAAAGAAAGACGACTCACTACAAAGAGAAACATTGAGACCACAAAAAAGACACAAAATTACCAGAAGGACACACAAATAACTACGAAAAGACACAAAACTGATGAAATGACCAAAGAGCAGCAGGTTCGTCTTCCCGGTTGAATTGTGTGGAAATGTGCTTATTACAGTAGAAATGGTCTTGACCTTTGACCCCGTGGCCTGTCCTTTTCCATTGATCTCGTGGATATCCCACGGCGGTCGTTGTGTGTGTCTGTTTTGTTCTCCCCATCGTCTCACTTCCTGTGATGCCGCCATACATTTCCAGGTCAAAAGGTCACGAGTGACATGAGATGGCCGTATGTCCCTAAAACGCTGGGTGCTGACTCGGACTGTCCTCTTAAAAACAGGATGTATGATGAACAGGCATCACACACACACACACACACACACACACACACAGTTGAACCAGGATATCCATGTCAGGACAGCGCTTCGTTGACTACACCGCCACCTGCAGTCCAAAAGTACAACTACAAGACAAACTGATAAAAAACTACAGTTATTTAATTGGTCTTAGTTTTCTGAATAAAACTAATTCAACTCTTCAGAAGTAAAGAACAATATACAATATATACATATATACAATATATGTACCAATATAATGTTTATTATTTTCTTTTGTGATGTTTCAGATTGTATAAAAAATGTACAATGTAGTACAATATGTACCTCTGAGATGTAGAGGAGGAGAAGCATTAAGTTACATTAAATGGAAATTCTCAGGTTAAATACAAGTTCCGCGAATGTATATAATATATTATAATATAATAATACTGATAATATGAATTGTATAAATATATATAAACATTACAACTAATAATAATAATAATAATAACACATATATATATATATATATATATATATATATATATAATAAACATGTCGGTATGAAGAGACTTTTAGCAAGAAACGTGTAAAACCTGCAAAAAGCATTTTTTCACTTTTCTTTCTCTCGTTATCTGGATTGGCTTCATCTTCGAGCGACACGTGTCGCATGACAACATGACAGTTCAGATGTTAGAATTAAATTGGCTTTTGCAGTTCCCCTATTAATGTTAGTTTAATTAAAACAATTAAATAATGTAACGTTAACCTCTGCTACAATCTAGAGTACTGCAATTTGGGTGATGTTTTATTCAAGTGTCTTTTTTTAGGAGAATATCGCCTGTAAATGATTTTACTTGTTATCTTGGTATCTCACTTTAAAAAAAAAAAAATTCTAGGTGATTGTAGCTTGACGTGAAAGTTTAGAGACATTTTAGTATGAAAATCCAACTGAAACATTTAAATATTTTCTCTTACTTCCGCGTATTGGCAGCAGGTTTGAATGGATGCGTCAAACAAACACGGGACTTTCACCCAGGCGACCGCCGTTGGTGTGAAAACCAACAGTCAGCGTTTTAATCGACGTCCGTAACTTAACTAACGTAACAAATGTACTTAGTGTAAGTCGAACTGTGATGTTTTATTAAACTTGACCGAGTAACTTTGTTTAAAAATAATAAATAAACCCCAAATCTAATATAGTGTAATATTCTAACTACACTGTAATCTTAATCTCACAATATACGGATACTTGATGGCGCCATCTACATAAAAAAAATGTGAATTTGACGGATAAAGATCTTCACTATTATGTCTCTGGTTTCTCACCACCACCACCACCACCAGCTTATTTGGGCCTCTCCCACTAAAATATCATCACATTTAATTTCTCAACCTTCCCATCATGCACTGGTGTCTCTCTCTCCCTCCATTTGTTTCCCCGAGAGGATTTTTTGGGAAAAGGAGAAGCGGAAATGCCAACCGCCGACAGAGGAAACCAGATTCCAGCGAGGATACCGATAACGGGTGGTTGTCTCTCTCTCTTTCTCTCTAAACAGGACGTTCACATGCACACCCAGCATCATCATCATCATGTAAATCATCATCATCATCATCATCATCATCATCACTGTCTAACAGCTCCTCAAAAACTGATACTCTGTCCTTTGCTGCTTTGTTTGTTGGAAAGTTTAAACCGAAGAACTTTACGGTTCCACAGAATAAATCTATTCATAATTAAAGAAACAAGACTAAAGCGCAACAAAATACATCTGATGCCTTTCAAAATAAAAGAGACCAAGACTATGAGGGCTTGAGACTGAGTCAAGACCCAAGACCTGAAGGGTTTGAGATCAATTCAAGATCAAGACCAAGACCGTAAGGGTTTGAGACCAAGTCAAGACCAAGACCTCAAGGGACTAAAAGAAAAGGTCCTCAAAGCCTTTAGGGGACTAACAGAAAAGGTCCTCAAAGCCTTTAGGGGACTAACAGAAAAGGTCCCCAAAGCCTTCAGGGTACTAAAAGAAAAGGTCCCAAAAGCCTTCAGGGTACTAAAAGAAAAGGTCCCCAAAGCCTTTAGGGGACTAACAGAAAAGGTCCCAAAAGCCTTCAGGGTACTAAAAGAAAAGGTCCCCAAAGCCTTTAGGGGACTAACAGAAAAGGTCCCCAAAGCCTTTAGGGGACTAACAGAAAAGGTCCCCAAAGCCTTCAGGGTACTAAAAGAAAAGGTCCCCAAAGCCTTTAGGGGACTAAAAGAAAAGGTCCCAAAGCCTTCAGGGTACTAAAAGAAAAGGTCCCCAAAAGCCTTCAGGGTACTAAAAGAAAAGGTCCCCAAAGCCTTCAGGATACTAAAAGAAAAGGTCCCCAAAGCCTTCAGCGTACTAAAAGAAAAGGTCCCCAAAGCCTTTAGGGGACTAAAAGAAAAGGTCCCCAAAGCCTTTAGGGGACTAAAAGAAAAGGTCCCCAAAAGCCTTCAGGGTACTAAAATAAAAGGTCCCAAAGCCTTCAGGATACTAAAAGAAAAGGTCCCCAAAGCCTTCAGGGTACTAAAAGAAAAGGTCCCCAAAGCCTTTAGGGGACTAAAAGAAAAGGTCCCCAAAAGCCTTCAGGGTACTAAAAGAAAAGGTCCCCAAAGCCTTTAGGGGACTAAAAGAAAAGGTCCCCAAAAGCCTTCAGGGTACTAAAAGAAAAGGTCCCCAAAAGCCTTCAGGGTACTAAAAGAAAAGGTCCCCAAAAGCCTTCAGGGTACTAAAAGAAAAGGTCCCCAAAGCCTTTAGGGGACTAAAAGAAAAGGTCCCCAAAAGCCTTCAGGGTACTAAAAGAAAAGGTCCCCAAAAGCCTTCAGGGTACTAAAAGAAAAGGTCCCCAAAAGCCTTCAGGGTACTAAAAGAAAAGGTCCCCAAAGCCTTTAGGGTACTAAAAGAAAAGGTCCCCAAAAGCCTTCAGGGTACTAAAAGAAAAGGTCCCCAAAAGCCTTCAGGGGACCAATGTCTGCACAACCTTTCCAGGCATTCGATCTCAGCTCGACGTTGACGTTCCTAAAAAGCACAGACGACTCTTTCTAAAGGACAACAGGATCTGGTCCTCTGGCCAATACCCACTTCCTGTTCCTTTGATCACTTGCTCTTATCTTCCTTTGCTCGTTTTCTACCTCAAGATTTAACAAAAGAGAGACAAACAAAAAGAAAGAAAAAAAGGGGGTTTAATGTTTTATACCTCCTGCTGTTCGAAGATCTTATTTTGATTTTGAAAAAAATACTTCAAAGCACTTCATTAGCATTCGTGTCCTTGTGCCGCTGTCCCAGAGAGAAAAGGGAACATTTTGTTTTTGCGTTTTAATTCAACATAATAATGCATGTGGAGAGTTCATCTCAGTCCTGCTGGAAGAGTCTTTGTTCCTAAAATATGTCAAAAATCAAAAATCATCTTTCTGAAACACATAGAATATACTTGATGCACTCTACTTTAACCACGGCTTGTTTCTTGTAGATTTCTTTTGTGTGTGTGTGTGTGTGGGGGGGGGGGGGTTCAAGGAAAATAGCTGTGAGTAGAAAAAGGTAGAATAGAGTCAAAACAACCATCATAAATAGACGGCCGCAAACTGAGACCTCTTCACGGCGTCTCTTAGAATAAACTCCTGAAAAAGTTCCGCTGCTTGTGTAACAACACCGAGTCACATTAAGAAGTGGATTATTATTATTTTTGAAGGGGCAGATATCATTAACTTGAAATGACTGAGGATGCTGCCAATCCTCTTAAAAACAAGTTTAGAGAGCGTGAAGAGGGATTTGAACCCACGAGGTCATGTCTTACGTCAAAATACACATGAGATATAGAAACATTAAACAGGATTCCTGCTTTTTTTTCTCTCGTTGGATTTTAGCCTTTTAAAAATAGAAAATACATTTAAACACTGTGGAAATACTCGCAGGCTTTAATATAAATGACTTTTTGTCATATTTGCTCAAACTGTCACTGATAATCTGCTCATAAATCAGGTTATTGTGCTCCGAAATGGCATTCGTAAGATTTCCACCACGCCGGAGGAGAAACGACCAATCAGAATCGAGGAATCTCTTATTGCAGCTGTCAATCACCGCTGGAGAACTGCTCTCTAACCGTCGGTCTCTGCGTTGTTTATTTCTCGCCTTCAGAAACATATATTTTAAATGAGACCAACCTGATTTCAAACCGCTTTAAAAGAGATTTATAGCTTATAGACACCCACTGCTATTATTAGTATTATATCCTATATTATTATCCCTATATAAGCTTAAAGGATGAGGCGTTAAGGCCTTTAAAAAACATCCAGAATAATTGCTTCTAAATGTGAATCAAATACATTTTAATTTTAAACTTTATTTTTTAGAAAAACCTGACAAAAACTGGAAGAAACGGCGTCTTTGTCGGGGACTATTTTCTGCTGCGGATGAACACATGGTGCTCTACCCGAGCAGCAGGACTTCAGTCACAGTCTGTAGGAGATGGATTAACGATTACTTTCATTATTGACATCACTTTCACGTCGATCACAAATCATTGCAGCTCAAATAAAAAAAGTTAAGGAATAAAATAAAATAAATGTGCAGAAGAAAGACAATTTAAAGTGACACTTACGTCCAGTTCACTGACAGTCAGTCAACCAGAGCTCATGCAGCTGGAAGCGCCCGCTGTTACTCAGCTCAGGACACCCTGAAGGCACCGGCCCTCACTGCCGAACCACTGCACCACACACACACACACACACACACACACACACCTTGAATGCGGAAACTTTGAATGCATCACCAGAGTTCACCCTGAACACCATGTGGGTGCTGAAAACACCCTGAACGCCACATACACCCTGAACGCCACGTGGGTGCTTCAAGCTGCAACGTCAATAAATAAAATGTCACTTTGATCTAATTGATATATATATATAAAGAAACACATTTATAGTGAAAAGAAGTGCGTAACCTGAGAGAGACTGTCTTTCCCAAGAATCTAAAATAATGAATAGTCTTCATGGTTTCCACTTCATGCTTTCAAATTCATCTTCCCTATTAAATAAATATGGCGCTCACTTACATGCGCATCATCCAAGATGTTACGCAACAACCTCGCCATATGTTTCCACACAGACTGCATATCGTTGGCTTTCTTAACTTACAAAATAAGAGTAATGTATTTGACTCAAATATCTCAAACAGCTGGCAGTAACTCAGCCAGAAGCAGATTAAATGCAATCAATTGTAAAAAATACTCCTTCTTGTTGCATTTGGAGTTCGAAAAATTACTTTTCATGCGATTAAGCCTTAAAAAAAAATTCCTTCTGGTGCATTTAGTTAAAGAATACTCCTTCTTGATGCATATAAACTCAATAATACTACTTCCAGATGGAATTATGCTCCTTACTGATGTATTTAGAGTTAAAAACACTCCTTACTGATGCATTTAGAGTTAAATATACTCCTTACTTACGCATTCAAGCCTTGAAAATATTAATTCCTGATGCATTTAATGATGCAATATTACATTTGAATAATAAGCACTTACTTTACAATACATGTTTGGTTAAATGTTTTTGCATGATCTTCATTGTATTCCCCTTACTAAATAATAATAAAAGAAAATTGGGACTATTTCTTTTTGGAAAGTAGTTGCAGTTAAATCAACAATCAACATCAGCTACACAGGCACATTTTTCCGACCTAATTTGAATAATCTGTCACAAAGGAAATCATTTAATATCAGATGTTTCTTTAAAAAACCGGACAAATGAAACCCAACCAGAACATCAACGGTAAATGGATAATTTGACTATAAATCCAGCACCCTTGACCTTCATCAAAAGCATCTCTCTCACCATAAGCATGCAAACGTACACCGAGAACTTAAAAAAGCTGCTCCATCGGGTCCAAGAAGTTCATACAAGGAGCTTTTTAATTTAATAGCCAGAAGTTCCATAATCAGAGAGAGAGAGAGAGACAACCACCCGTTATTGATATCCTCGCTGGAGAGAGAGAGGAAAGAGGATCTGCTTAGAGCGAAACAAGAGATGACAGATGGGCAGATGCAGAAATAATAGTTTGAAAGAAAAGCGATGCATCGGTCTAGTGATGTGTGAGAGAGCGAGAGAGAGAGAGAGACATGACATGGTGTTTAATACAAAATACAATAAACCATCAAAGGAAAATATGGGCAGAAGTAATAACTCAACTCAAACTGCAGATCTGTGATGGTTAGATGATGTAAGCTCAAGGAAACTGTGACGCTGGTTTCTCAGTGTTTATTTTAGGCTTGTTTTAGGCCATTTATAGATTAAATAGATCTGGTCGCCAAGAAACTGACCTGCAGATTGATTCATAGTAAAAAATAAACGTCAACTAAATTGCAAGTCCATTCAAATCCAGAGCTCAATAATTAACTGCACACTTACACAAGTTTATTTAATCCATAAACTAAATGCGGGTGTAAATATTGACATTTCTTAATTTTGACGAGAGGTCACTGGTACATTTATGAAATAAATAACTGAAACAAAAGCAGCTTAATGAATATTTGTAGATGTTTTGCACACAGTTGGATAATAAATAATAATATTAAAAATTCACAACTAACCATTTAAAGGACAAAAACAGAGTGAAAAGTTTGTTTTATGTCCGAAGTAAATGAAAAAAAGATTTGTTGGAGGTCAAAATATCTCAAACCCCTCGAGACGCACAAACATAAGAACGCTGTCCATCTCGATCTCTTCATAAACACTCACAGCATGTACACACACACACACACACACACACACACGCCTAAACCTTTTAAATGTCGGTTAACTGGAGAGCATGTGTGCAACAAGCTGTTAGCGCAAAATTAACACAATATCACTCATAGCAACGCAGACATTTTATTTTAATTTGTATTCATGAACAAATGCAGGGACAATATTTCCCCTCTTTTTGCTCTGTTTTTGGTCTCCACCACCTGCTGAACAATCTTTAGCTGCTAATCGCTAACTTTACACGTCCGATGAGACCGGTGAGACTCAACCGCAACACGAACGACACAGATAGCGAAAACCCAAACGGTGAGCTGAAAGACGCTGAAACGCAACGCGGACAACGACTTTTTAAAAAACGTTAAACGTCAGCTAGCCGCACGTCGCTACCGAACTCTTACGGTTCAACGCAATGTCTTCTCAGCGCCGAGTGAATCGCCGCACTTCTATTTAAACATTAGAGCGCTTGTCGCTCTGTTTTTGGTTCCCGTGAGAAACATCTCTTTTGCTGCCGAACGTCTCTTTTTGAGCTAAACACAACGTGCTACTTCTACGAGGCTGATGAGACCGGTGAGAGTCAACCGAAAAACAATGGAGCCGTGAATCGTAAAAAAAATATATATAATGAGTTGAAAAATTAGAAAACTGGAGGTCGGTTGGTAACTCTTCATTTTCTAAAAGCAGCACCCTTTGCATTACACATCGTCATTTGCTTTGTCATTGATATAAAGATTAATGCAGCTTTAAATGTACGCCGCTGGGCCAAGAACTAACGAGGCCTTTTATGCAACGCTCAGTACCTGCAATCATTTATCTCACTGAAGGAATACACAGAGGA